>NW_020837993.1:3882659-3979953 GCF_003676395.1 Aethalodelphis obliquidens
GTGTGTGTGTGTGTGTGTGTGTGTGTGTGTGTGTGTGTGTGTGTGTGAAGCAGGTGTTAGCATTTGTTGAAGATCCCCAGGTGTCTCTAATGCACAGCAAGTCTGAGACCAGAGGTAGAAGTGGTGTTTCTCAATTAGGCGGAGCCTGAGTGTCTGCATTTCTAGCAAGCTCCCAGGTGGTGCCCATGCTGCTGGCCCCCAGAATGCACTTTCAATAACAAGGTGTAGGGTTCCTCCCCATTCCACCCCCCAGTTCTATCCTGGCAAAATAAAAGGAGCCAAGAGAAAAGAAAAGTGAGCCTGAGGCAGAAATTCTTGGTAGTTAGCTTAATAAGGCGGGAAAAAGTGGAAGTGGGTAGGTGAGGTTATCTGGAGGAGCTCATCTCATTGCCACAGCCTGGAACAAAGTATAAGAAAATCTGTGCTTGACCCAGGAGGACAGAATTGCTTGCTATTTTGAGGTAGGACACCCGCTCCCCCATGACAGCCCTTCCCTCCCCCCCGCAGCCCAATACCACACACGTGGGGAGAATTGGTTTGCCCTGTGACTCTATCCAGAATGTCCAAATTCCTATGCCTCCCTGTAATTACACAGCCCAACGAGGAAGGGAACAGATTAGACCCCCTCCTCAGCATATAAAAACGCTCAAGGTTCTTGCATTTTAAGCCAACCCCCAAGCCAACACCTCTTTGGACTCTGTGTTCCCTTGAAGCAAAACCTCTCTCCTTTTTGCACACAGACAGCTTCAGAAAAAGAACCAATTGTATGTACCTACTGTCCACATTTCTCTTCTTTTCCACCCTGTCAGTATTTGAAATACTGCAATTTTGCTCATAGTAAAATTTTTTGCATTAATTTTGAGTGTTTTAAAATACTGCCTTAAAATATTATTAACCTTGATTACTTAGTGTTTTGGCACCCCCCCCCCTCCCCTTATATTTTGCTCCCAGGGCAAACGCCTCACTTGCCTTACCCTAGTCCCAGTCCTATTTTATTTACTCCTCAACCCGTTATGATCTGGCCACTGCTCCCTGGACTGCAATAGAAACTAACACTGAAAGGTTCATTAAAAAATCCTTGACATGTCATTTATTTAGAGAACATTTTTTCAGAGAACATTTTTTCCCTCCCTGTTTCAGTTGACATTTTTTTGAGCATTTCAAACAAAATACTATTATTACCAAAAATGTTACTATACTTATACCTAAACCTATTCCTAGAATGCATCGTTTCATTCCCTATTTTGTTTTATTTTATTTAATTATAGTTGATTTACAATATTAGTTTCATGGTTACAACATAGTGATTCCGTATCTTTGTAGATCATACTCTATTTAAAGTTATTACAAAGTATTGGCTATATTCACTGTGCCGTACAATATATCCTTGTAGCTTATTTATTTTATACATAGTAGTTTGTATGTACAAACTATCTTAATCCTAACCCCTATCTTGCCCCTCCCCTCATCTCTCTCCCTACTGGTAACCACTTGTTTGTTCTCTATATTTCTTTATTATTTTAATAGCACTTCTATACTTCCTAAAATTATAGCAGTTCTTAATTAAAAACCTTCCTAAGGTTATAGTATTGTTACCCAAACCGAAGAGAAAATGAATATCAGTTCAGACAGCCAAGGTTACAGGATCCAGTTAACCAACTGACTCTGGTTATGGCATAAACCCAGGTTTTTTTGCGAAGGCTATTCAAACCGAAGCCATGGACATCAGGCTGAAACTTTCATTTTGAGAGAATCTCTTTTTACTTCAATTAAGAAAAAAATTAGATTCATACTTTTCTTGCAGATTTTAGTTTTTAGTAGCCTGGAATTTTCCCGTTAAATGTTGAAATCTTTCTTGGCCAGCATGACATAGCTCATTGTCCTGTCATTGTGATAACCTAGTCTCTTGGCATTATTTAAAATGTATGGGTGCCGTACTAGTGTCTCATTATAATTCATGGAGCCATCTAGAGGTTTCATCTCCCAGGAAAGGTAGAATTAAGGCTATGTGATGAGCGCTCCTTTTTAAGACACTTGGCCTTTTCGAGTTATCTTGGAACACAATTTGAAGCTCCGTTCTGCATAGTTACTGTGTGTGAGCACTGGTGCCAATAAGTCCCTCCTCCTATTGTTTCTGTATATTTTCCCAAGGTGATTTGGTAACTCACAGTTCCCTATATTTCTCTTTCTTACATAGATAGACATTAATTTCATGTCTCTGTGCTAAAAGCAAACAGAGTTAATAGAAGGAATAAAATACCAACTTATGTTAACCTTTCATTAAAATTAATAAAAAATTAAACAGGTCCCTTTATAGTCAAACTTCTATGCTCATCCTAATTTCCTTTAGTATATTTTATATGAACTTTTTTCTTAATATCATTATGAAATTATGGCCTTGCACAAATTCATCATATTTCAAATAATCACAATTATTATACCCTTTTTGATGCTCAAATTTCAATTTGGCCACTGGGAGACCTCTAAGCTAGCTCTTTTGTCTTTTCAGCACTGTCCCTTGCATCTCTGCTTTCTGGTAACATATGGTATTCCAGGTTCATTCTACTGTTTGTGTGTGTGTGTGTGTGTGTGTGTGCGTGCACACCACTCCTGCGCACACCAGGAGTGCTAGTTTCATCCAGTGAAGTATTAGCAATCCAAATCTGGGCATTTAGGAGTTCATGTGAGAATAGGCAGTGAACAAACTGATACTGCTGTTGAGACACTTCTAGCAGGAAAAATGTTGCTTTTTAACATCCTGAGTTCACATTGATTTTTTTCTAATATTATTAACATAATTAAGTCACTGTATTTTACTCACATCATGAGGTTTTATCGACAACCTTTAAGACTTTCCAATATATTGCTGCAACAAATGACCTCATCTTGAACCTTGTTTTTTTCATAGTTCCAGCCATGGTATTGGCTTTTGTGCTTGTCTTTGTGTCACACTGACATTCGAGGACTCTGAACATTTGTTCTTTGTACCTCATGGCCCTTATCACACTGATTTCCAATCTCATCCCAGATGACTTTTCAGCTGCTGGGAAATGTACCTAAGTGTTTCTTGCCCCTGAGGAGTAATTGTTCTGGACGGTGGCATGTTGATTTTCTGCTATTCGAAGAAAGGCTTGGCTTCACTTGTCTCGAAGACTTTTCTCTGTTTGAAATTCAGTTTTGGAGGACACCACATTTCCCTTTGTCCATAATTCCTCTGCCACCAGTTCTGTATCTGTCCTTGCAATTTTCAGCCATTGACTTCCAACACATTTTAGTACAGGAAGAAACATTTGGTCTCCTGATAGTCTCCTTAGTGACAACATTGAAAGGACAGAAGCACCTTTTTCTCTGTCTCAATCTGGTTAATATATTTACTTCTAGAAATTCAGGTTTTATTACATTTTTCACAAGGAGGTCCTCCTTGACTGGCGAACCCAGATTTGCTGATCCCTTTGTTCAAGTGATGTGGAACTCTACAAGAGTTTGCTCTGGCTACATCCATGGGTTGGGTGGGGAGTGAGGGCCACACCACCTTGTGGGCTGTGCCAAAGACACCGTCTCCCCTTTACACTTAGTAAGGGGGCTCTGGACAAGGGAATGAGAGAACACTTGCTTAGAGAGATAAGAGCTAGAAAGTAGAGAACATAAAGGGACTTATATGTGATCTCTTATTCAAAATAACCTTAGCAGGATGGAATCTGGTTTTGGCAGCAAACTAAGTTTCATTTTACGCCTTTGAGCTGGAACAGAGTGCATAAGAAATGTCAATTTGCTGGAGTTTTCCCATTAAAAGAGGCAATTTGGGTCCAGAAATAATACTGTATACATTTAAAAAATATCAGTGAATAAAGCAGAAACTAACACACCATTGTAAAGCAATTATACTCCAATAAAGATGTTAAAAATAAATAAAATAATATCAGTGAAAAAAAATTTTAAATTGTAATCCTAATGCATCTTTATTTTTTTAAATGGTAACTAAGAATGTATATGAATGTAAAATCTGCCATTTATGAGCCAGGCTCCATGCTAGGCACTTGACATTGATAACTCCTCCAGTATTCCTAACAACATGCTGGGACAGGAACTATGGTTATAGTACTTTGTTATATTGTCTTAAAGATGGGTAAATGGAGGCTTAGAAAGGTTAAGTAAATTACCCTTGGTCATAAACTAGTAGGTGGTAAGTTGTGATTCAAATTCAGGTAGTCGAACTCTGACTCCAGAACATGGTCCTGAATATGTGTATTATGTGTATCATATGTGTGTTTGTGTGTGTGTATAACAAAAATTGGGTCATATCCCACCTATAATTTGGAATCCTTTTTCTCACTTATTAACTTATTGAGAGCATTTCCCTCTTCTTATAATGTTTTATAAAGAATAATTTTTAAATGGCTGAATACTGTCTTTTCTTGAAATTGTAAAGTTATTTTGCCAGTCACCTATTAATGAACATATAAATAAAGCATTGTACTTCTATTTTTGTGTCTCTATTTTCTTAGGATACATTCATTGGAAGGGGATTACTGAGCCAACGGAAGGGGCCAGTTTGAGTACCCAGGTAAATATCACCAAATCACTATCCACAGAGTTTGTACAGATTCTTACTTCTGCCAGCAATTTTTTAGGGAAAACTTCTATCAAACTTTTACCACCACAGAATTTTTTCTTTAAAAAATGTTTTGCCATTTTAGTGGGTGAATAAAATATATATCTTGTTTTAATTAGTATCTATTTGATTAGTTATGAGTGTGAATATTTAAAAATATTTATTAGATTTTGTATTGCTTTAAAACTTGTGTGGATCCTCTGCCCACATTTCTTTTGGGGTATTAGAGTTTTACTTATTGATTTGTAACAGTGCTTCATGTTTTAATGATATTATCCTTCTGCCCTGTTGCTAAATTACTTTTCCCAAGTTGTGATTTTATTGTTGTGAATGATGTTCCTTGATTTAGAGGAGTTCTAATTGTGTAATAGTAAAGTTGATTTAGCTTTTCCTTTGTAATTACTTCTATTGCTTTTATGCTTCAAATGTCTTTCCCTTTCCAGAAATCTGATAATTATTCACTTATATTTTTGTCTATGTATGGTTCTTTAATCCCTTTGTTTTGTTTTGTTTTTTTGCGGTACGCGGGCCTCTCACTGTTGTGGCCTCTCCCGTTGCGGAGCACAGGCTCCGGACGCGCAGGGTCAGCGGCCATGGCTCACGGGCCCAGCCGCTCCGCAGCATGTGGGATCTTCCCGGACCGGGGCACGAACCCGCGTCCCCTGCATCGGCAGGCGGACTCTCAACCACTGCGCCACCAGGGAAGCCCAATCCATCTGTTTTAATTGTTGTTTTTGTTTTGGGCTGCTGCATGGTGAGGCTATAATTTGAATTAATCAATTTTCTCAACTATTTGATGAATAAACTCTCCCATTTTTGTTGTGCTTATTTATTAAGCTGGAATATACACCAGAGTCTATCTCAAGGCCAAGTGTTCTATTCTATCAATCTATCTGTCGGTTCTTGAACTAGTACCATACTGCTTTGTTTGATGTTGCTTGCAATATGTTTTAATTCCTTGTAAGACATGCCTCCTTAATCTAATTGCTCAGTTTTCCTATTTTAATATGTTCTTTTTCTTTTTTTACTTGTTATTCCTCTGAATGAACTTCAGAATCATTTATGTCATTAAGAAAGATAACATTGCCTATTTTTTGGTTTTCATCATGTCACTGAATATTTAACATGTCATTGCAAAATCATAATAGTATTTATTGTTCTTTTGTTGTACCATCTTTGTCAGTTTTATATTAGTGCTACACTGACTTCATAAAATGAATCTATATATTTTCAGCTTTTGTTTTTATATTGGAAATATTATATAATATGAAATTATCTGTCTTTGTGAAAGTCTGAAAGTTATCACTAGTGAAATTTTCAGACAATGAGACATCTTTAGCAGTCTGAGAGTCAGGTACAATTTTCCATACAAATAATCATTTAGTTCAGTTTATCAAATTTATTAACATAGTATTTTAAAATAATATTTCCATATTTATTAAAATTTTCCTTTTCCTTTTCACTTTTAAATCTTGTTTTTTCTCTTTACTTTTCATGTGTTCTTGTGTTAAAATAAAAAGCAGTTCTTGAATTTGTGTATCAACTTTACTATTTCTATTTTAAAAAAATTGTCCAATTTTCTATTCTTATCTTTAGAAAATCTTTTCTTCTGTTTTCCTTGGTTTTGTCTTAAATACATTTTAATTATTTACAGTACACATCCTTTGAAATATATCTACTTTGTCTTATTTCTATAAAAGGCTCACATGAAATAATTGTATTCTGTCCATTTCTTCTTATATATCTTTGCTTTATATATCAGCATAAAATATATATTCCTTTGATATCATCATTGAGGACTGCACATTTTTATACACTCATTGACTCATTTGATATTTTTTGGCCTTGTATCCATTCTTGTATGAATTTTATAATAATACCTTTATTTTTACTTCATTTCTATTTTTCTAGTAAATCTTTATTCATTCTTTTATTTTTAATCTATTTGTGTCCTTTCTTTTGGATATATTTCTTATGATTAGGCCACAGTTGGATTTTTTCTTAACCCAATCCTGAAGTCTTAGTATTCTAATACACAAGGTTAAATCATCTAAATTTATTGTTATAACTGTCCATCTACTCATCCTGGATAATCATATAAACAGTGGGCTATCTGGGGGTTTTGCTCAGGCAGGGTTCAGAGGACCTGAGTTTGAACACTGACATGAGAAACAGCCGCAGGCATGAAAACAGACAAACTCACACTTGGTCATAGGCAAGTTCATCTTACAAAGAAAGGAACATTCTAAACGTCAAGTTTGTGCAATCGATCAGAAATCTAGAACAGGAGCCAAATCAAAAAATTTTTAAAAGATCAGACACAACTGAGGAGTGGGCTCAGGAAACAGGGCTAGGAGAGCTTCCCTGAGGTGGGGCACCAGGGAGATTCAAGTGTTCTCAATCCTTTACTGTAAGTGATAACGAAGACAAAAAGCACAGCAACACCAATCAACATGTTGTTTTTTTTTTTTTTTAAACTTTGAGGTCCGTCCGGAGAGCGTGGGCTGTTCCAGAGGCAGATAGAAAGAGGCAGCACCATCAGATAACAGAGGGGCCTGTGGGGGGGGGGGGTCAGTTTAATTAATCATCCTTCTTAAACTTGCCCTTGATGTAGGTCACCCAGTCCAGAATCAGCCACCAGTTGGTGGACCACGGCAGCCCCACAGTGCCCACCGCACCCCACGTGCCCACAGTGGAAATCCAGTTTCTGACCAGTTCCTGGGAGTGCAGGGCAAGGAACCTGGTCAGCATCTCAGCACCATCCCAGCTCAGGGTGACCCAGTCCCCACTGGCTCAGGTGCCAACAACTCATTTTTATTTTTGATTTATGCTTAGGCTAAGCACTGGACTAATTGCTTTAGACAAAGATTTCCTATAATTCCCACAACTACCCTGTGAAGTACATGTTATTCAAGTTTTAGGAAAAGAGAGGCTCTGAGCAGGTGAGTAAATTTTCCAGACCAACATTAGTAAATGCTAGAACCACTTTCAAAAACCAGATTTCCCTGACTCAAAAGACCTTGATTTGAACCACTGTGTTATTCTGTTTTCTTCCCAAAGTACAATTTTTCTTGGTTTTTATTTTCCCCATTTTTACAAGTATACATTCTATTATGAATTCTTCTAATTAGGTTTTTCAAAATCACATTTGAATACATAGGTTCTCTAATTATCCAATTCATGAATAATATAATAATTTGATTCCTTCTTCTATAAGATGAGGAATTTAGTACACTTCTAATTCCCCACATACCCATCTTTCCTCCATTCTTTGGCAATATCATTTGGAATTATAAACCTATTTATTATTAGTTTTATTTTTTAGTTATTTTAAGAAGTAACAACAACAACAAAAACTTTCCATCTGTACCAATATTCTATTTACAGAATTTTTTAAAACTTAATTCTATACATTTAGCTCAGACTGTCACAATGTTTTTGAACCCACTTTTGCTGTTCTTTAGTTTTTGTCTTTAATTAATATGTTGTTCCATTCGAACCTGTCTTTCCATAAACTTTTCAAGAAAAGTGCATGGGTGGTATCTTTTTTGAGTTCCTGATTAGAATAACTAAGAATGTCTTTTTTCTTTTCTTTGCAAATTAATTAACATTTCAACTTGAGTCATAAACATTTTCTCTTAGTACCATTTAGACTTTGCTCCATTTTCATCTGGCATTCAGTCATGTGATACATTCTCAAATCAGCCTGTTTTCATTTGATGTTAAGTGACTTTAATGTTTTGTCTGGATATTTATAGAATTTTTTTAAAAAATCCTTTATGTTCAAACAAATTTGCTAGATTTTATCGAACTGTGCATTTTTCTTCAGGCAAATTTTGCCTGGAAATTGTACGCTATTTTAAATTGTGCATTCTACCTCTTTTTTCAGCCTGAAAAATTTTCTTCCATTATTTTTCTTCAATATTGCAGCAACATCATTTACTCTGGTTATATCTTCCTTGAGGGGGTCCTTCTTATCCATATATTAAGTCTTTACTTTTGATCTACCAAATCACACATCTTTTCTCTCATTTTTTTGTAATCTTTGTTTCTTTTCTCTACATTGAGAGAAAACTTCTCTAGCTTGATTCTATATCATTTGTTTGGGTTTTCTGCAATTTTGATTCTGATCTTCAAAATCAGATTCCAATCCCACAACTTTAGTTTGGGTTTGCGTGGATCCACATCTTATCTGTCCCACTTCCTTTTCAAATTCAGCTAGAATCTGAAGCATCAGGTGGGGAAGCGTTACTTTTTCTTGTGTTTACACTCATTTTTTTCTCTTCCCAATACTAGCTACTGACCACTCTGGTCCTGGCTCTTGCGGGGGGCAGAAATATGGACATGAAAGACACTAATCAGTCTAGACAGGGAGAAGTGCAGTGAGTGCCCTCAACAGTGGGAGAAATGCTAGGGCAGTGGCTGGCCTAGGTGGTAAGGGGATGTAGTGGTAGGGAGGCAGTGAGGGAGTTGGGAGGGCAGTAGGGTGAGGGTATTTAAAGGTTTCTTGGAGGAGGTGACACTTTAGGTAGATCTTAAGGAACTAGTAGGTGTAAGCCAGCTGAAGAAAGGGGAGGTAAGGGCAGAGGAAAGAGCAGGTGCAAAAATTTCGAGGAGGAGAAACCATGGTGAGCGCAAGGAACCACACTTAGTTAATTATGGCCAGTACAGGGTAAGTGTGAAGGGCTGGGGATAGTGTTATGGTATTTTATTAGCTTGCTAGGGCTGCCATAACAAAATATCACAGACTGGGTTGCTTAACAACAGAAATTTATTTCCTCCCAATTCTGGAAGCTGGAAGATCTGAGATCAAGGCATCAGCAGGTTTGGTTTCTTCTGAGGCCTCCCTCCTTGACCTGCAGGTGCTGCCCCTCTGTCTGTGTTTTCTGTGTCCTTCTCTTATCTTAGGGCTCTTATCACTAGCCCTATTGGATTTGGGCCCACCTATATGACTTCACTGTACTTTAATTACCTCTTCAATGGTCCTGTCTCCAAATACAGTCACATTTTGAGGTAATGGGGGTTAGGACTTCAACATACAAATTTTGGGGAGTGGGGCACCAATCAGCCCACAACAGGCAGACAGAGACTGGACAGCCTTCTTGTTCAGTGTGTCACACCCTCAGACCCCCTTACCTGTCATTCCATAGGGGAGGAGAAGGCCTGCAGGAGCTGGAAGGCGGTATACGGGGAGGGCCATAACCTGAGCAGGGGTTCTCCTCCCCTCTCCTCTGTAAATGATTTCTCTATTACTCATACTCTAGATTCAGTGGCATGCTGCACCTTGTGGATTTTCTTTCATGGTCTTCGTATATACTCTCCAGGAACCCTTTATACACATGAACAAGTTCCATTCTGAGAGTGCGTTCGTAAGTCCAATCTGTTCGCAAGTCCAACAAAGTTAGCCTAGGTACCCAACTAACACAATCGGCTATATAGTACTGTACTGTAATAGGTTCATAATACTTTTCACACAAATAATACATAAAAAAACAAACAAGCACAAAAAGTAAAGAAAACATTTTAAGTCTTACACTACAGTACCTTGAAAAGTACAGTAGTACAGTACAACAGTTGGCATACAGGGATGGCATCAAGTGAATAGGCAAGAAGAGTTACTGACTGGAGGTGGGAGAGGAGGTGGGAGATGATAGAGCTGAAGGATCGTCAGCAATGGGAGACGAGGGGCAATTTCACTCACACCTTATGTGATCGGACATGTGAAGGCACCCGTGAAGGCACATTTGCATCTTTGAAAGTCCTCAACTTGAAGGTTCATATGTAGGGAACTTACCGTACACGTGATTTAGGGTTCAGTGGCACAATGCACCTTGTGGATTTTCTTTCATTGTCTTCATATATACTCTCCAGGAACTCCTTATCTTTTAGATCAATCAGAGAGTTAATGCATTGCATTGCACCATGCCTGCCAAGGGTACACAGGCCTGGAGCCCACTTCCCCTCAGGAAGGCAGACAGCTATGGCCACTTTCTGCCAGCCTTGGAACCCATGAAACTCTTGACATTATATTAACCTCTAGGTCTCCACCTTCCTTGGCTGGAGATGCTCTGGGGCCCCCCAAACACTTTCAGTGCTGGCTAATTTCATGTGCCCACAGTTGCTGTCAGTACCCATCCTTAAAATACAAAGGTTGGAGTGCATTTTTCAGAGACTGGGAGCAAAGCTGGGATCTTCCCTTTTTCTGAGAGAGAAAAGTAAAAGCATGATGTCAGTGAAAGGGGCTGACGGGGACAAGGCCTGCTGCAAGAAGGGTGTGCACAGTTGCGGCTGGGGTGGAGAAGTGGATCCCTGGGGAGAGTGCCTGGAAGGAAGTTTTCTATGAACCTGGACCCCTTCTGGGTCGTTTTCCTGTCCTAATCAGAAGTACCAAGCTTCTTGGCAGGAGGCCTCTTAGACCCTGAGCAGGACAAATACTCCTTAATTTTTAAAGTAAGATACTCTCTCTACCCTTAAGAAGCTAGCAGTCTATTTGGATAAACACATTCTATTTACATAAATAACAATAGACTGTAGCAAATGATGAGCTACCCAAATACACTAATATTGGTACATGTTTGTTTTACTCCTTCTCCTTTATCTCAAAACTCATTTTCCATAAATATAACCCATTTCTAAAAACCAAGTTTTCTCATACCTATTCTTCAATTTTCATTAGGTTTTTTTCTTCTGTTTCTCCACTTGGATTTTGGATTCATCCTTTTTTAAATTGCATCCAAATTGATGTTTACCCTTTTAACTTCTTTGCTGAGTTTTAGGATATATTCAAATTAAGACATATAATTAAAAATATAGAACTAAGATTATAGAAAGCAGCAAATGCAGGCTATATGGTAGAAAGGCATATGGATCAGGCTAATTGGAAAGTGGAGGTGGGCGGGGGGGAGAAAAACCCTGAGGAAGAGGAAATAAGCTTCAACTCAGCCCAAATATTTGTTTCAAGCCAGAGAAGTTAGCCCAGCCCCAATTCTATCTTTGGTTGAACACAGTACATGATTGGTGTATTTTCAGGAAAAGAAAAGAAAAATCCATCCATAGGGTGAGGATCTAAGCATCTATTTTGCACTCCAGTGACAATCAGAAATCATTCTTTGCATTTATTTTTCGACTTTGTATTTGCCTGTGAACAAAACTGAAGCTGGCAAAAGATGGTTCATGTGAATTACTTGGACAACAGTTTCTCCTTGTGTGGAATTGCATTGAGGCTGCTTGCTGTGAAATCCTGACACAGCCCAGTAACAGTGGAAGACATTGTCATTTTTTTTTCCACGTCCATGAAGTTAACCCACTTCTCTCCTACAGAAATGAATTGATGGTCCTTTTTAAAGTAAGGGAGAAAAGCTCTCCAAATCTTAAGCACTAAGCGTACACATACAGTTTATTAATATTTTAGGATCAAAAGCCAGTTTATCTTCCCATGTCACCCAATCTTCTTTATGCTTCAGATTTCCTGAGTACACTGCAGCATCTCAATGTTTGGAATACTTCTAATAGTCAGCAAAGTAAGGACTCATGGAACCAGAGCCTCAGCTAGCAATATTTTCATCTAACTTAGAAAAGTCACCTAGCCCAGAAAAGTAGTTGAGAGACTAAAATAATCCCAAGGGTTCTACAGTCATTCATACTGACCAGTTCTAAACCCATCATCCACCACTAGAGGGATAGAGGAATGAAAAAGGTTCCAGCCTAGAAATGGCGGCTAAACCAATTCTCCAAGGCAACATTCAAGGTCGCCCAGTTGGTGGGTGGGGTTTAAGCTCGTGTTGGCCTTGCTCATCACATGATCATCAACTGTCCATTCCAGAGGCTGGTTGGAGGGGGCACCCCAGATCATGGGAGGCCTAAACTCTTTCTTCATCTCCTTCCTCCTTCTCCTAGGTGCTCCCCCAGTTTGGGGTGGAAAATGCAGGTTTTAATTCCTGACACTAGCTAGCTGTGACCTCCAAAAAGCCACTTGCTGCTCTTTCTTTATGAGTAAAATGGGGTTAATAAGATCTGCTCTCCCTGTTGTGAGAGTTGAGTGAGACACAGGACATCAGAGCACTCTATCAGCAGTCACGTGTTGTGTAGATATGAAGACAGTTACTATTTTTCTGCTGCTGCCTCTGTCTGCATAGGAGAGGAGCCAGGCAGAAGCACCTGCTGCTCGTAACCCAGCTCGTTATTCCCGGAACCCTCACGTACAGGTAAACAAAGGATGAGCAGGAAGGAAGAGAATTGAACCTGTTAAATTCCTTCTTTCTGACTGTCATGAGGCTAATGCCTGGTTGCCTTCAGGCCGACTTTGATTATTCTTAAGGCTTCAGGCACTGAATTATTTTCATGGCTGTGTACCATAAATTATAGGAGGAATCTACATCCCTAATCCAGAATCCTCTCTCTGACAGCAAAGGGGTTTGAGTTCTCTAAAGACACTTAAATTTTACGTGAAATAAATGGTTGAAGCTGAAAAAAGCTTGTCCCCCTTTTGGTCTGTACCTGAGGCAATGTAGACAAAGAGACAAAGAGAGCTGGAATTGCATCCAAGTCCTGTCCCTTTTGAGCTGAGTGACACTGGGCTAGTCATTCTACATCTCTGAGTCTCCATTTATAAAATAGGAACAATATGAGTGCCATCCTCCCCGAGAGACAGACCACTGGGTGATAAGCAAGATAATATATAGGGAGTTCAGAACTGGGGCTGTGATAGCAGACACCTTGGTTTCAAAGGCTGGCCCTGCCATTTACTGGATATGTGTGACATTGGTAAGTTTAGTTAACAGTTTTGGGCCTGGTTTCTTATTTGTAAAACAGGGCTAATAAGAGTGTCTAGTTTAGAGGATGGTTGTATGGGTTAAGTTGTAAATGTGGGTGAAGCACTTAGAACAAACGGTGCTTGGCCAGAGTCAGCACACAACAAACATTAGCTCTTGTTATAACAAAGTATGTAAATAAAACTCGAAGACTATACCGCACTTTGGAAGCTGTTTCAATAGTGACAGGACCACTGTTCAGAAACAAGTAAACAGTCTTAGCTCAGCTTTGTAGCTCACAGTTTTGGAGGCAGGGAAGGGAGCTTCTCAGGAAAAAGTGAGTCTTCTCAGACCCTCCTCAAGGGTCTTCTCAGGAAAAAGTGATGAGGCGCTCTCATGATGCCAGAGTGATGGAGAGGACCAAGGGCGTAAGAGGAAAGATCCCATAGAAAAGTTGGCTATGAGTGAGGGGAGGGTGTAGGGAGTAAGGGAGGGGCTGCAGTAAGGTGATAAACTCTTGGGGAATGGTATAGCTGATAATGACAGGAATTGGGGAAAATGGAAAAAGACCTCTGTGGTGGAAGCCAATTCACATAGGAGACAGCCCAGACAAGGGGAGGGGAGCATCTGAAAGGGACACCAAGCCTAGGTGAGATCATGTGTGGAACCACAGGAGGATGCAGCAGTTTATATTTAGATGGTATGGCAAGACAACACCCCCTACCATTACACTATCCGTTCTCGTTCAACTTCTTTGGGAGTAAGCAAAAATTATGAAAGTGTTAATTACTCTTCAATTTCAGATTTAAGCCTGCCTTGGTACACAGGCACCTAGGAGAGTGGATCATTTTCTTAAACATGACTATTAAGGAAAGGCTTTTCAAATGATTGGTTAAGCCCCCACTGGACCAGGTGGAAGATGCTGAGTGCTTCCTGGTACTTGTCCAGTCCTTTCCAGGCTTCTCTGAGCTTCCGAAAGCTGTCTGCGGACTAGCAGATCCTGTCGGTAGTGCCTTGTGGCACAAACTCCTGGTAATGATTACAAAGAGCGGCTGCCACGGGGCCTGGGCATTCAGGCCAAGGCCAAGGAAGGTGGCCCGGGCCACAAAGCTAGGGGAGAGGTGGGGACCAAGGCAGGCCTGTGGCTAATCTCTTCTTGCTGGCTCCAACTGCGCGGCTACATCAATTTCGAGGATGGCCTCCAGGCAGATGGCGGGCTGCACAAGGCCCTCTGCTGGGGTCGCTGCGACCCTGCAGCCGCCTAGACACCGTGGCTGGGGGCACTTGATACTCTGTACGGCTCCCGACGGGTTAATGGAACTTTCCTTTTGGTCTGGGGCCTTTTAGGCACACCCAGAGGCCTAGAAGAGCAGGAGCAGAGGCCAGCAGGCTGTAGAAGCCTCGAGCAGCTCTGACCTCTGGCACCTCCCCAAGCCCCAGAGCGCAACATCCGTCCCCAGAAATACCCGGGCGGAGGGGAAGGGAGCGCGCCAACCCTTTCCTGGGTACTCAAGTCTTCTCTCTCTTCCTAGAAACCTCTCCTCCCCTCGGGTCTAGCGCCCCGACGCCGGAGCTCTAGGTCCCCGCCCCACAGGGTCGCCTCCGCACCCCATCTCCGCGGCCGGAGTTCCTCCTGCAATACCACCCAGTGTCCAAGGCGGCGCCCCGAGCCCCGCAGCGCCATCTAGGGGCTGGGTACGGCCTTCCTCCCTCTGGGGCACCCCCTCCCTTACTCCGCAGGGACTCCCCCTCTGCCGCGTCCTTCGGGCAGCGGGACGCTTCCAGCCTCGGCCAAGGGGCAGAGCTTGGCGCCCCAGGCCGGTACCCTCGCACCTGCCCCGGGGCACACGGGCGGCGAGGAGCGGCGCGGCGGGGGCGCGCAGCGGCGATCGAGGCCCGGGCCTCGCGGTAGAAGAAGGGGAGGCGAGGGCAGGCGCGGCCCGCGGGCGACGGGAACTGGGCGAGGGCAGCGGCGGGCAGCCGCCGGCGGCGAGGCGGCGGCGGCGGGCGGCGCGAGGAGCCCCTGTGATTGGCACAGCCCTAGCCGGAGGAGGAGGCGAGGGGAGGGCGGAGGAGGAGGAGAAGGAGGAGGAAGGGGGCGAGCGCGGCGGCGGCGGCGGCGGCGGCGGCTGCGAGGAGCCGTGCCTTCCACCTTTCTAGCCCCGGCAGGACGGGGGTGGCCGCCGCGGGCCCGGGGCGGGGACAGCACGCAGCCTCGCCGCGCGCACCTCCGCCCGGCAGCGGCCCCGACACCCGGGGCAAGCGGGAAAGCGGCGGCGGCGGCGGCGGCGGCGGCGGGGGAAGGATGCAGGGGAAGAAGCCGGGCGGCTCGTCGGGCGGCGGCCGGAGCGGCGAGCTGCAGGGGGACGAGGCGCAGAGAAACAAGAAGAAGAAAAAGAAGGTGTCCTGCTTCTCCAACATCAAGATCTTCCTCGTGTCCGAGTGCGCCCTGATGCTGGCGCAGGGCACGGTGGGCGCCTACCTGGTGAGTCCCCGTGCCAACTCCACCGCGGGGCCCCTTCCCCAGCGCGGCTCCTGGGTGTTCAGCTGACAGGAGGAGGGGGCAGCCCGGGCGCCGGGGGCAGGCGGGCATGACCTCCGCCCGGCGTGGAGGTTGGCTAGTGGTGCAGAGGCGGCCGCCGGGGGAGCTGCCGGCCCGGGCTGCTGAGCGAACCGGGAGCCGGCGGGACCGCTGATGCCCGCAGCTGCTCGCGCGGCCGGCGGGGGCTGGGGGGGGACCCGGGTTGGAGAGGCAGCGGGCAGGTGGGCGTGAAACTATCCCTCTCCCGCCAAAGCACAGCCAGAGGGTAAGTTCAGGAGCGCCCCTGCAGAGGAAAGCATCGCGGTTTTCAGGTGACCGGCACATGGAAAGAAAAGCCCGTTAGCCTCTTGCGTTCTCGACTCTGCATTCCATCCTCCGGGAGAACAAATCCATTATGCATCATTTTCTCCGGTAGCTTTCTCCATCCACCAATTACGGAGGGATTTAACAGTTTAGAGTAAAATGCGCCCAAGTGTGGCCCTGATCCGAGCCGGGGCTGCAGGGCGAATATTCCCACTCCGTATCCGTTAGCCATCTCTCAGCGTCTGGGATAAAGTTACAATACCTGGAGAGCAGCTGTGAGTTTGTGTAGTTTTTGCTACCCACTCTTAGACCTCAATTCCCCACCGTGGTATCTCGTTCCCAAGGGGGTATTGCATCATTGTGCACAAGGTACATCGATTTCATTTGCTTTCTGAGGGGGGATTTTAATGTTCAAATGGTTAGGGGTGCATAACATACCAGAGGAAACAGCTTGTAATGACTCAGCAGTCAAATACCTACTATACCCACTGTCTCCTGCCCCGCGCAGGTGGTCCCAACTTGGGTTTAAGAGAATGCACTTCCAGACCCAAGTACGGTCCTGACTAAGCAGGATTTTTCAGAGTGTATAGTGTTAAGACATTACTTGGCTACTGACCTGAAACTGAAATCAAATGTCATAGATTTTGAGTGTTAGTGAGCAAGTTTGATGGAGATAGAATTGGACAAGGTTTTGGCTGTTGGAGAACTACATCCTGAGATAGAACCATGCTCTTTCCGATGGTACCATTAATCCCTTCTTCCTGGCCTTGGGGTGCAGTTAATGAGGGCCAGTCGCTGGGTGCCCTGTACCATTCATAAACAGCCTCCTAAGAATTAGGACTTGCTGTCGGGGAAGTACAACCAGGCTTGGTCTCTTGGTGTGGGATAAAGTCAGTTATGTGGTTACAAGAGAGGGATGTTCAAATTCAGCTCGGTTCCTGGGGTGACAGGCTCACAGGGTTTCTGAAAATCAAATGCATTTTCTTTGCTCCTTGTCAGGTGAGAGGCATTTAAATCCCTGTTACTGGCTGCATCCATGACATGCATGCTGCCGGTGAATCCTGTAGCCAAAAGCACATTTTCATTTCTGTTTAGATTTTTGTTTTATAAAATGCACTTGTAGTTGGAGTACTTAGTTGCAGACAGTACCTGTGGCCTTCGGAGTTTTGGAATTAGGGGATGACCGTGTCTTGGGGGGTGGGTCAGTGTATCAGAGTGTCCTTGGAGGGAATTTGACCATTAAAATATTAAAATAGAGACATGTATTACTAAGATGCAAATGCACAGTAATAAAAATACATGTAGGTTTGTACTGTAGCATATGCAAAGTATGTGGTACCTAACCGGGGCTGTGTTCATCAACAGCTGCCTCCAGTTTTTAAGTTTTTGCCTCAAACCAATTTTGTTCAATAGAGTGGGTTATTCATGTTCTGTATTATAGTATCTAATGTTGGCAAAAATTGAATTTCTTGAAGTATACAGAGTGTTATGGGTTTTGGAATTTGTGGACACAGATTTGGAAGATCACCATTTACAAATAAAAGGTTTTACATCTTAAAAAAACCAAACAAACGCCATCAGAACTTTTCACACCATGAATGATAAGGCATGGGCTCGGTTTTAGCTTGCAATGATTTAAGGATTTTGGAAGGAAAGGAATCTGGGCTTCGATCAGATGAGTGGCCGAAGCCCCTTTAGAAAGTTAAGAAGTAGAGGGCTGGTGGATGTTACAGGCAGGGCTGGCCCCAGGAGATAGGAAGTGGACTCTGATCCCAGAATGGCTGAGTGGCAGGCAGAGGAGGAATTGAGTCCACCTGGTGGGGATCTCCCGGCATTTCCCGCCTGGGCTAATGGAGAGCCTGGTTTGAGGGGTAGGGTAACTGGAGTCAACAGGTGACTGGCAGAAAGCAGATGGAGGCCTAGGAGAGGACGGGCTTAGGAAATTGAATGCATTGTTATTACTTAGAGTGGAGGCATCAGGTGCTCAGGTCTCTGCCTTACTCTGCTGCTCTTGGCTCTCCACTGCCGTCTGAACCTCATGAAAATAGTCTGCTTGTCAGGGTTGACTGAAGCAGCTTGCCATGGGTTTTGCTCTTTTGGGCCGCTTGGGAATTTTCTCTTCATCTTTTATTTGGGAGGTAGAATTAAAAGTTTGTTGCTTCTTCAGTGATGTGAGACTTCTTTATGGCTAATTTGAGAATGAAACATTGCAGGATGTTCCCAGGAAAGGCAACTTTCTCCATTCATGGTGGCTTTCTTAGGAAACCTGAGAACCTGTGTTTGTAGGCCATCACACACACAAGGTCCATGTGCAAGGTGTGTTATATGGGATCTTTACACTGGCAATCAGCCTGCCCCTCTGAGGAAGCATTTTCAGATACCTGATGAAGGGCACACCTTGGGGCCCTGCCAACACTGCTTACTTTCAGGGAGAGAAGGGAGATTGCAAATTCTCTGCCTATGACATTACTTCCTATTTGAGTCCCAAGTCCCCGTAGTAGCTACCTTATTATTTCGTCTTTCCAGGTGCCATTGTTTTAATATTAGGAGGCTTCATTTCATTGCTCCGTTTTCTTTCTGAAAAGACAGATTACCTAGTGTCTTCGCTGACACTGGTATAAGCTGCCCAACTGCAGACCTGAATTAGAAGTTGCCTGTGATTTGAGAAGCAACTTTGAAAAGGTGGACTCTGTGTGTGTGTGTGTGTGTGTGTGTGTGTGTGTGTGTGTGTGTGTCTGTTTTCCCTCAAGAAGCCGCCCAAACTCAAGGTAGATCTATATAGGAGATAGCCACCAATTGTTAAGCTAGGCAGGGGTCCGGCAACTTTTGGCCTGGGTGCTGGGGTCTCCTGGGGAAATACAGAAGGACTTTGATCCTGATGCCTAAACTCGATGATGATGATGATAATATAGATAAGGTGACCTGGGTGCAGCCTGGGCCAGCTGTGGATTCTGAAATCTCTTACCCTTGCCAGTGTTTTAACTGGAAATCATGCTTCAGATAAGACAATAGTCACAGACAACAGTCACAGGGATGGTCTCTTGTAGTCACTTAAACTGCCTGACTGGCTAGGAAATATTTTTTTTTCTGCCTAAGAAGAGGGACCAGGACTTCCCTGGTGGTCCAGTGGGTGGGTGAGACTCCACGCTCCCAGTGCAGGGGGCCCAGGTTCGAAACCTCGTCAGGGAACTAGATCCCACATGCCTGCTGCAACTAAGAGTTCACATGCCGCAACTAAGAGCCCACATGCTGCAACTAAAACATGCCACAACGAAGATCCCGTGTGCTGCAATGAAGACCCAGTGCAGCCAAACTAAATAAATAAATATTAAAAAAAAAAAATGAGAGACCCATTCAGTTTGATCGTCACTGTGTGCAGAAGAGAGAATGCAATTTAATTTTCCTCTACTCGGATCGTTGCTTCTGGTGGCTCCAGTCTGCCCTGACCTACTTGCAAGGATGTAACACCTGCTTAAGTCTTGGGCTGTTTGGAGAAGGCACAGGGCATATGGGAACTGCACAGAGAGAAAGTTGTTTTGTGTGCACTTGGTGTTTGGGGGAGACCCACTGAGATATTCCAGGCCATTCACTGAGGGTAGCCCTTCCTATAGAGGTTTGTGTGTGTTCTCAAATGAGTGAGGACTGGAGGTGATAAGGATGTGTGCAGGAAATTAAGCCCTCGGGCACCTCTGCGCTGTTGTGGAAGAGGCTCAATTGCAAACACATTTGAATTTCCTCAGGATGAAAACTTAAAAAGGTCAGTTTAGTCTCTGGGTGGGGCACACAGGAGGTTCTTATGAACCAGGAATGGGCATGTCCCTATCTTTTTTTTTTTTTGCAGATTGTTATTAAAATAAAGTTTATTTTTTTATTGAAGTATAGTTGATTTACTATTTATTAAAATAAATAGTTTATTTTTTATTGAAGTATAGTTTATTGAAGTATAGTCTAGCTTTTATAGTTATTAAAATAGTTCATTTAATTTTTTTTTTATTTATTTATTTTTGGCTGTGTTGGGTCTTCGTTTCTGTGCGAGGGCTTTCTCTAGTTGTGGCAAGCGGGGGCCACTCTTCATCGCAGTGCGCGGGCCTCTCACTATTGTGGCCTCTCTTGCTGTGGAGCACAGGCTCCAGACGCGCAGGCTCAGTAGTTGTGGCTCACGGGCCCAGTTGCTGTGCGGCATATGGGATCTTCCCGGACCAGGGCTCGAACCCGTGTCCGCTGCATCGGCAGGCAGACTCTCAACCACTGCGCCACCAGGGAAGCCCTAAAATAGTTTATTTTTAACTGAAGTATAGTTTCAGGTGTACAGCATAGTGATTCAGTTATACATATATATGTTATATATACATATATATTTTTTCAGATTTTTTCCCTTATAGGTATTACAAAATATTGAGTATAGTTGACTGTGCTGTACAGTAGTCCTTGTTGTTTATCTATTTTTTATACAGCAGTGTGTATATGTATATGTTAATCCCAACTTCCTAATTTATCCCCACCCCACCCCATTTCCCTTTGGTAACTTGTTTTCCATGTCTTTGAGACTCTGTTTTGTATAAGTTCATTTGTATCTTTTTTTTTTTTAAGAGTCCAAGTATAATCGATATTATATGGTATTTGTCTTTGACTTCCTTCACTCTATTTAGAGTTATGTAAAAATGAAGTCTGAGGTTTTGGTGACAATGTAAGGAGACGAATGACTGACTGTCAACAAGGTTCCATCTCACTGCTTTATAGTCACTCTGTTTCTAGGCTTGAGAACATTCAGTGGGCTTGCAATTAATGGCTGAGGTGAAACAGCTGGATTTGTTCCTTTTCTGTTTTTTTCCTAAAGAAGCATCATTTTGAAGATGTTTTTTTGTTTTTCTTTTGCATATCTAACCCAGAAGCAGACAGCTGAGAGACATTTTTAAAGCCCTTGTCAAATTAGTATGATGACTAAGGCAACTGTATTTTCTTTAATCAAATTATTTTACACACTTATGGTTACTCAAAGTGACAAATTCCCTGCCATTTGCATAATTACTATATAGCCCCAGGTAGGAAGAAATAAAATTACCCTGATTTTTTTTTTTTCTTACAGCTTAGTTGAAAATGTTTAGCTAATAATCATTTAGGGGAAAAAAATTGTTTCTGAAAATTCCTTTCAACCGGCTTTGTGTACATACCTCAGTTTCTGTGGAGGTTTCCTCTTGTGTGCTTAGCAGTCAAAGAAATGGAATTAGTTGTGAAGTGAGCAAGGGCTCTTTCCTGAACTGGGTAACTCTCCCCATTTCAAATTTAGATACCTTACAAAAAGGGTGGCCCAGAGGCCTCTCCACAGCGGCCCTGCCTTGCTAATCAGCCGCTCAGCATTTAAACTCATCTTCTTGCGGGCTGCCTGAATGGTGTTGTTCTCTATGAGGCTGCAGAAGTTTCCTCTAGTTACCAAGGCCACCTGAGCAAGAGGGTCTCTGTGACTTTCTCTTGCGCATCTTATTAAAGCAAGCTTGGGGGTGCTGCCTTGTCCAGGGACCAGGTTCACTTAGTAGACTGGCCAGGCATGAGTAAGTGTAATGTCGCAAAACCGATGAGGATACAGCTGCCTTTCCTATAGAAGTAGGCCTGGGAAAGAGAAAAATATCTGTGAATGTTATTGGCTGGTTGCAGAGAGAGAGCAGAAGTTGGCATTGGTTTCAGCGTCTGTGCCAGGCCTCCTACAGAGGTTGTGGGAGCCACAGGGACTCATGCTGAACTGCCCATGTCCTTGGATTCTGGGGGTCAGGGCCCACCAGGTGACTGGGCAGGTGAGTGTGTACGAGGTGCTGAGCCCTTGCTGCGGTGGAGAATTAGGCCCTGGACCAGCAGCATTTCTCCAGTACCTTACTTCCAACTTAACAGACACGTTTTTTTTTGTTTTTTTTGTTTTTTTTTTTTGCGATACGTGGGCCTCTCACTGCTGTGGCCTCTCCCATTGCGGAGCACAGGCTCCGGACGCGCAGGCTCAGCGGCCATGGCTCACGGGCCCAGCCGCTCCGCGCGGCATGTGGGATCTTCCCAGACCAGGGCACGAACCCGTGTCCCTTTCATCGGCAGGCGGACTCCCAACCACTGCGCCACCAGGGAAGCCCAACAAACACGTTTAACTTGCACAGATTTAACTGCACATACCACTGAATAACCATGTTCCTGTAAAGTAGAGTCAAAATACTTATCACTTTACTCACCTGTATTTTGTCATACAGGTTCCCTGTTATATTCTGTGCATTTGTGTGCATTATCTGTTTACATACATGTTCTTGTAAAGAGTTACATTCACCAAATATAGTATGTTGTCCTTTTGTGGGGGGGGCGATTAAGGGACATTCACTGGTAATTCTGATTATATGGTTCCCATGTGGATTTATTTTATTTAATTTTTTAAACTTAAAAAAAATTAGTTTTGGCTGCACTTTGGCGGCATGTGGGATATTAGTTCCCTGACCAGGGCTCGAACCCGAGCCCCCTGCAGTGGGAGCGTGGAGTCTTGACCACTGGACCACCAGGAAAGTCCCCCATGTGGATTTAGAACCCAGTCTACAGGTGAAGAATCGTCACCTGTATTTTATTCCCTCTCAGAAATGCCGTTGGTAATTGGTAGGCCAGGACAATAGCACCCTTGTTCTTTTAGTTAGTTTTGCTTTCTGTTTCTCTGTCTGCAAAATAGATGATACACAGGAAGAAAAGTGAAATCAGTGACTTCGGTTCATAGGATAAATGAATTGATGTGGTTCTAAGACACTTGTGTTTGATATGATCTAAGTGCTTAGGTGTTTATATGAGATGCAGTATTGCTTAATGATTGGAGCTCTAAGTTAATGGTTAAAATTCCCAGGTGGAGAACAGCAAGCACCCATGGCAGCTGTGACTTATTAGATGAGCATCAGAAGACCCAGGATTCATTCCTGTGTCCTCCTCTTGCCCGCTCTGTGAGCTTGGGCTGATTACTTAACCTCTCTGTGCCTTGGTATTTAATTTTAAAACTCATAGTGTTTCTGTGAGGGTTAACTGAGTCGGTATATCTAAAGCACTTTGATACTCACATGTGGTGAGTACTCGATAAATACTAGCTATTATTATTAATAACAATAACATGGTTATACATATTTACATAAGAACTATGTAGCCCCAACCAATGAGAAATAAAATTATTTCCATCAAGCTTTGGTCTTGGTTTAGTGAATTGTACATTCAAATCATTTCCTAGTTTGCTGTGCATTTTGTCTGGGAGGTGAAAAGTTTTTAAAAGCAAGAAGTACTAATAAATAAGTTGCTAATTCTGTTTGTTCCCTTGTTATAAATACAGCAATCCATTTCATCTTAGAGGTGTTATAAAAATTACCAGTCACGCGGGAGAGGAGCCCACTCTAGTAATAATTCTGCTGACCATTTACAGTCAGTGGGTACTTTGAGGTGGGTAGAGAAGGGACAGCACACAGACGGCTGGGAGGACAGGTGTGCTGAGGCTTCTCTTTGGGAGGCCCTCAGGATCTTTGCTCTGGTCTGTGGCCACAGGGTGGAGAAGACTGGGTAGGTCTTCTAGGTTTGTAGGCAGCTGAGAGGCAGGGAAGAGAGTGTTGGACGTAGAGTCAGAAAGACCTAGGTTTGAGCCTGGACCTGTTCCTTACGTGCTTCCGATGACTTGACTTACCTGAGCCTCAGTATTCTTATTGGAAAAGTGAGGTTGCTGATAGAGCCTGTCTTATATAGATGGTTGAGAGATTTAAATACAAGGACACGTGAAAGAGTGCTGCTCATAGAGTGCAGTGTTCAATAGTTGCTTTAACAATAATGGCATAACCCTGCTGGTTGACCTTGGCACAGCAGACGTCCCTTCCAGGGACCCGAGGATTTGGGGTATTGTGTGTGGCCTGGGCTCTGTTTCCTAAATTGGAGATCTGCTTCTCTGGATGAAAAGTGGCCACTTCAAGGCAGCCTGGGGTGTCAGGAGGGGGCCCGGGAGACATACGTCGTGGACGTATGCTACCCTCCAGGCAGCCTTGTTTAAGATGTGTGACCTCAGAGCTCAGCCCTGGTTGCAGGGAAGGGCTCAGGTCCCGCACAGCACCCACTGCCATCACCTTAGTCCTCTTGCAGTTCTAAGCAGAGCCCAGACACGCAGTTGTGGGCAGTTCCCTGATCTTGGTCCTTTTTGGTTTCTCAGAAGCAGAGCGAGCTCTCAACACAGTCTTGCTTCCCATTCCGCGGATTCGTCCATCTCGGCTTAGGACTTGTGAGATTGTTTAGGAGGATACCTTCTGCACGCGCCACTCTCCTCCCATCAGTGATTTTAGAAGCATCTTTCCTTCCCCAGCCTGGTCAGTGCAGTCCTTGGGAAGGATAGGGCATGACCTGGGCCCTTCTCAGTCCATCAAGCTGCAGCGTGTATGTTAGGTGAGTTCTTAGGTTCGTGTTCAAATGCCACAGGCTTCACAAGAGAGAACATGCACACTGAGGACCCCAATGACCAAACCCTGGTGGCTCTGTGTTGACCTCACTGAGGAAGGAACCTGTCTGCTTCTTAAAGCACTGAACTTTCTGCAGCCACAGCTGTGGAGTGAGCGAGCACGGGGAGCCTTCTTTCTGGGTGTTTCGTGACAACATGTAGAGTGGAAATGGCCCACTGGATGTGGGCAGAATCTCCGCCATTGGCTCTTTATTTCAGTTCTTCTTTGTGGCTGAGTCGAGCCCTTCTGAAAAGGGAAGCCCTTTCTGACGGACTGTTTAGTTGCTTGTTCTTTAGTGGAAATGATGGTAACCAACCCAGCTGTTTCTTAAATGACTGGACATTCCTCTCCAAGCGGGGAAGAGTTATTTCACTGTCTAAGGAGAGCTGGACATTAGAATTTTTCTGGACTTAAAACGAGAGTCTCATGTGTCCCTTCCAGTCAACACTCGTCAGAAATACTTAAAAGCAAAAGGCAACATAGGTTGCTGTAAGCCCTACTGTTTGAAGGCAGGGGGCAGGGGAGAGGTGTGAGCCCACTCTTCCCCTTTGCCTTCATGATTTCCACCATAAATTCCCTGGCAATGGCTCTTTAAGTACCTGCTTCTTCTGGGGATGTCATATCCCACATGGCATCTTAAGTTACCTGGTAACAGAATCGGAGGGTACTGACTATAACGAGGGGGTCTTATTTCCTTAGGGTTGGCTTTGGTTGAAATCTTTGTCGTGAGCCTCAGACTGTGGACTCAGACCCATCCAAGCAGGCAGTGGGTGTGACTGTTGCATCACTAGGATGTGGCAGAAGGTCTAAGCTCTAGGCAGTAGTGTGAGTCCATTCAAAAACCTGGAGTATGCCACTGGCTCTTCTGTCTGTGCATCTGTCTGTCCATCTGTCTATCCATCCACACTCCCTGTGGGGGTTCTGTACTATGTGCAGATTCTAATTTGCCTGGCAGGTTGCCCTTTGGGATGGGTGTCTGGATAA
The DNA here is from genome assembly GCF_003676395.1 of Aethalodelphis obliquidens. Taxonomy (NCBI): domain Eukaryota; kingdom Metazoa; phylum Chordata; class Mammalia; order Artiodactyla; family Delphinidae; genus Aethalodelphis; species Aethalodelphis obliquidens. Next base: position 3,908,319 of record NW_020837993.1, read on the forward strand.
TGAACTTGGCTGTGCAGGTAACCCTTGAAACCTCTTCTTGGTAGGTCTAAAGCCTGGCGTGGCTGTCACTTCCTAGCCATCTAAGCTCTGGGCTGTGTAGTGTTAGCAGAAATAGGAAGTTGAGCAGGCTTTCGACAAACAGTCCTGGTGAATGTAATGGAATAATATAGAGTAGAATAGCCAATTCCTTCCTACATCACTGTTCACACGACCACAGGAAGCCGAGGAAGGTAGAAATGAATACTTTCACCTCCATTTCTGCACTTGCAAGGTTGGTGTAGGGTCAAATAGTGTTTTTCAGTTAAAGACTGTTGTAAAATGTTCTTGCAAATGGTTATTGTCTTTCCCTTCTCCTCCACCTTTGGAAAAGGTTTATGTGAAACGGGCAGCCTCCTTCTAATTGTTGGCTTTGCCCCCCTCCCCCTTCTGGCTGCAGTTCTCCCATCCTCAGCTGATTAGAATGAGAAATTACCACCTTGAATATAAGCAAGTTGAAATTGGAAAGCTGCCCTCTAACTGATTATGTAAGCTTGAAAATACTGTACCTGAAATCTCGTGTTTAAGAATTCCCTTAATGAAGATAAAAATCTCAAAGCAGCATGGACGCACCTGTTTTCATTATGTAAGATTCAATTATTGTGGTGCAACCTGTAAAATAAAGAATAGTGTTGATTAGTTCATATCTCCGTTGGCTTTTTGGGTCAGAGAATTGTTTGAAGTACACCCACAGAGCCACGTAGAGCTTAACCCCCTGGAAGTTGGCCGCCACTGCTTCAGCACCAGCACCCCCTTCTCTCCAGGGGTGCACAGGCTCAGCCTAGGTCTGTGGTCACCGCAACTCTCAAGGTTGTAGAGGGCAGGTGTCCGTTAAGGTCGGCTTTAGAGATTGCTCACGCCAGTCAGTGGGACGTCCGGGAAAATTGCTGTTAACCGTGATGGGCTTTATCCTTTGGCCATTTCTTTTCCTGAAGCGCTGCCCTGATGGGACTTGGGATGTCCTTTGTCTCGTTTTGCATAACTGGCATGTGTTTCAACATGGCACATCACACCATCCTCTTCTCAAAGCCATACGTGTGTGGGGTGCCCAGCACAGCATGCTACATGATCCATTTCAGATTTCCAGCCTCCTGAATTATAGACAAGGAGCTTATTTTCTGGCCATGGTATGCACTGGGGGGAAAGGACTTAAAGAGAATGAGACCCGTTGAAATAGCTATAGAAGAGCTTCAAACAGACCTCTCTTGCAAAAAATTTAGGGCAAGACTCATGATGGATTACGCGGCATGTTTGTTGCCTCCCCAGTGCTGGTAGATACTGTGTTTGTTACGAGGCTTAATGTGCTAACAACGGGTTTTTCAGCCAGTCCAAGGGAAGATATCTTTTGGAAACAAAAAGAGATAAATTAGTGCCTTCCCTTTACCTTTGCCAATCCGTGGAGATGCGTATAAATAGATCAAAAAGTCCTGGAGCACTTTTGCTCCAGAGCAAATGGGGAGGTCTGCCTTGCTGCAGCCGGGCTCAGAGTGGCACGTGCAGCCAGCAGCACTTGGGCTAAATCCAAAGGCAGCCCGTGGAACTTGTAAGATGCACAGGTGGGATTGGCCTGCATTGGGACTCCCTTTCTTACGTCTTTCTAAAGATTACATTGTGGAAGCTCTATGCTTGTTGCTTTCATCTTCAGCAAAATCAGGGCACAGAGCTAAGTAACTTACCTAAATGTGCTCCAGAGCTGCCCACATTAGCCAGCAGGTGTGAGCAGGTAAACAGGACGAGTTTTATTTTTGGAAATAATGATTAGAAACATATATAAATAAAAATAATGTTTTGGTGAGTGCTGGGAAAAAAAATCACTCACTTCTCTCGCTGCCTTTTAAAACATCCCTCCTTTTTTTAATAGATGCAGTGTTTCCTGGTAGGAAACACTATCCTTAATCTAGTGAACAGATAAAAATATATGCATTTATATTTATCTGTCTTAATCTAGTGAACAGATAAAAATATATGTGTTTATATTTATCTGTCTTCTGATAGTTTGAATTTCATTGGGGAATGCTTTTGTTACCTAAAAATAATAGTACCAAGGCAGCACTTAAAAATAACCCCAGGGCTCCTGGCACCCAAGACCATCAGGGAGATGATTCCATGAGACAAGTGAAACACTTCAGATCCCCCTCCCCTTACAAAAGAAAGCTGAGTGTTCTAGCGTTGAGGTCTGTCGCCTTCGTGGTTGCCTTTCTCTTTGTGCCAGCTGAGCTGTGGGGGTCAGGCTGGTCAGCTCAACTCTGTCGCCTCCTGGTTGCTCATTAACTTTATTCCTGCCTCTGTCTGCTCGCCCCTGACCCCAGCAGTGCCACGCTTCACCAACCCTGGCAGGATGTCACAGCCAGATCTGCGAGACCCCTGTGAGGGTGTGCTTCCGGAAGTCCAAACCCAGACCACTGCTGAGTGGAATTCTATGCCAGGCTTTTGCCACGGGCACTGTTTTTTTGTTTGTTTGTTTGTTTTAGCCGTGCCCCGTGGCATGTGGGATCTTAGTTCCCTGACCAGGGATTGAACCCGGGCTCCCTGCGTTGGAAGCGCAGAGTCTTAACCACTGGACCGCCAGGGAAGTCCCCCACAGGCACTGTTAATACCCTTCTTCCAGCTCCTCCTTTGCTGGCTTCCCACCATCCTTATTCAGTGGAAAAGGCAGTTGAGCCCTTGCCTCTTACAGGCCCTAACGATCCAATCCCATCCTTCACCACGGACTGCGTGCTAATTCTTGCTGTCCTGGACCAGTTCTGAGCTTATTATATCGTATTTAAGAATGGAAGTGGGGAGAGTTGGCCCTTCCTATTTATTTAAACCTTTTCCTAGGTGGGGTTCATAGGGCAGTAGGGTCATTCTCGAACATTTTCGGTATCTCTAATGTTAGACCAAAATCGGGTTATATTTTCTCCCTTAGATATATAGAGATGTGACGTGTGTAAAGAGAAGGTGACTTTCACAGCAATCCCTGGGTTGGGAGCTGGACTTGGACCCGGAGGTGGGAAGGTAGATGAATGTAAATGTGTTTCTCTGGGTGTTTCTGAAGGAAGAAACTGGGTGTGTTAGTCTGCGCTGCCATAACAAGTCACCACAAAGTGGGTGGCTTCAAACGACACATTTCTTTTCTCGCAGTCCTGGAGGCCAGAGTCTGAAATCGAGGCGTCGGCAGGACCACACTTCCTCTGAGACTCTGGGCAGAATTCTTTCTTGCTTCGTCCGAGCTTCTGCTTCTGGAGGCAGCCCTCGATCCTCGGTGTTTCTCAGCTTGCAGCTGCACCCCTCTAGTATGTGACTCTGAGTTCGCATGGCATTTTGCCTCTGTGTGTATCTCTCCTCCTCTTATAAGGTAGTAGTTAATGAGGGCGCACCACCCTGATGACCTCATCTGACCTTAAATACCTCTGCTAAGACTTTGTTTCCAAACAAGGTCACATTCACAGATCCCAGGAGTTAGGTCTTCACCATGTCTTTTTGAGGGACACATTCAACCCATTATGCCAGGGAATAAAAAGAGCAAAGGACCCTAAAACAGTCTGAGGTACAAAGGGAAAAAAAGAAAGAAAAGGACAAACTCTGCCCTCTTTAGAGTTTTGGATTGGGTAAGAGGATTATGGGATATTGGTTGGAGAGTTATTCTAACCGGGAAGCCCTGTCTTTGAAGAAATACTGCCCTGTGACAATCCGTTCTTCCTTCTTACGGGAGTGGACCTGATTGGGTTAATGGGTAGCTTTGAACAAGTCCTTTCCCTATTCTGGGCATAGCGAATGCAGGGGTTGGATTAGATGATCATTTGATTAAGGGCAATGCATGTTTTAAAAAGCCTAGAAATACATGTGGGTGAGTACTGTGTATAGATGTGGTGCGTGGGTGTGTTTGTGTGCAGTCCATCTCCCCTGTCTCTTACACCCGGGACTGCTTCACAGGAACCAGGCCTGGTAAAATGTCCAGCTGGCCCCGTCTCCTCCCTGAAGCCCCATCCGATTCGATGAGGGTGAAAGACACTTTATGCTGTGCCAGCCAGTCTCAGATTTGGCCAGGTCCGCGTTCTAAGAGGACCAGACATCTGGCTTCTCATCTCATTCATCTCTGTGTTTTTTGGATGGAGGTGGGAGCTGCCTGATTCTCGGCATTTCTCAGCACACGCTCCTTTTTAAAGACTTCAGCTTGGTTTCTGCCAAACTAATTAACTTGGACAACTTCCTTAAGTGCTGTAAGCAATACAGAGTCGAGTAAGGCGTGTTCTTGGCCCTCATGGCGTTTATACATCCTAGTGGGGGAGATGGTGTGTTTATAATGTTTTCATTAATCACTCATTCATTAGACTGTTTCAGGTCCCGGGCCAGGCAGTGGCTCGGCCCTCTTGGAGCCTTGAAGCTAGTGCAGCCGTGTTAACACAGGGCGGTGTGATCTCTGACCATAGAAGCAAACCGTTGGTGTCAAGGTGGGAGGTGGCGTTGGACGTAGGTCTGGGTGGCTGAGGAGAATGTTTATGGTTGCAGATGGAAAATCATTTTCTTGATCTTGGTCAGGGTACATCTAAGGGAACGAGAGGTTAGGGTTAGTGTTGAAAGAGTCTGGCTGGGGAGAGCCCTTGGATGTGGGATGGGGTTGGGGAGCTTCTGATGGAGAAGGGGCAGGCTGGGAACACGGGGCCACAGCCACATACTAGGGCATGTCAGGTCTGGCACCGGGGAGTCTCAGCTCCAGTCAGCAGTGCGGGGGCCGTTGGTATCTCTCTTGGCCGGGCTTCCATCCTTCCCCCAACCACCCAGCTTTGTAGTAGTGCCTGAAAATGCTGCTTGAAGCCAGACTTTCAGCATGTGGAGGCAAGCCATATCAGGCCATCCTCAGACTCAGCCAGGAGCAGGCGTGGCTGCGTTGCATGACGGAGCCAAGGGGCTGAGAGATGCTGCTGGTCCTGGAATGCTGCACTCACCAGGATGGGGGCAGTAGAGGAGGGGGAGCTGTAGCATCCATACACAATGGCACCTCTGTGTTCAACCTCTGAGTTATCTCCAAATGAGATTTCTGCAAGATGAGCCAACATTAGGAAAGGTCCTATCCTATTTGACTTTTTAAAGAGAAAACACACTCTAGCTTGGCCTTGGATGTATCAATTCTGGATAACTTTAAAGCTGGTAACAGAACAAACTGTGTTCACACACAGGAAATGTCTCCAAACAAAAAGTGGGCGTACAGTTTTCAGTTTAAAAATTGGATGGAGGCCATTCAAACTTCCCCTCCTGTTCTCCTTGAGAAGAACTTGGCAAGCTGCAGGGCGGGGGCACTCGTCCTTGGAGTAGTCAAGAGGGTCCAGAGAGAAGATATCCTAGGACCAGAGCTGGCTACTGGGATGAAGGCCCGATAACGTCAGGGCTGAGAGGCTGGTGGAGGATTTACTGAGCTCTTTGCCCTTCAGCTTCAAAGGCTGTGTAGAGGGTGTGTGGAGTCTGGCCAGAATGTCTCCCTGGCCTGTTGGCCCACACCTGTTGCTGCACATGGCTGGTTCAAGCACTGGCTGAGAGCCCCGTGTGGCCACATCACCCGGCTTTACCATTAACTTGAACTTCAGGTTCATGCTTGTGGCTGTTTTTCTTAATATAAAGACATTACTCTCTTACTTATTACACAAGGAATACTTGTGTTGAAAATTTGGAAAATACAGGTAACTATAGATACATTAAAAAGAGAAGAAGAAGAAACATCATCTTTTAAGTGATGTCGTTGTATAATGCCGCGACATGGAGATACGCTGTCGACTTTTTGGGGGGTATCATTTCAGTCTCTCTGGGTCCACCCACCCGCATTCTTTCATGGCTTTGAGGATGTAGTAATGAATATACCTACTTCAAACGAGCTTGAGAATGCTGAATGAGGTAATCCATTCAAAGTGGTAAGCCTGAGCCTCTCTGCAGTATATTACTCTTGTTTATTAGTTATAATAAAATCAGATCACACTACACATTCTGTTTGGAGTCTGCTCTTTCCTCTAAACCATGGTGACCACTTTCTGTAACATTAGATGTTCTTCTCTGGGGTCCTGGTTTTAAAGGAAAATGACCTTATGGTAACTAGACTTATATCATGATGATCATTTTGAAATGTATAGAACATCGAATCACTGTATTGCACACTGGGAACTAATGCAGTGTTGTAGTTCAATTATACTTTAAAAACAAACTCATGGAAAAAGAGATCAGATTTGTGGTTACCAGAGGCGGGGATGGGGGAGGGGGAAAAAGATGAAGACAGTCAAATGGCTCAAACTTCCAGTTATAAGATAAATGAGTACTAGGGATGTAATGTACAGCATGATAAATGTAGTTAACACTGCTGTGTGTTACATATGAAAGTTGTTTACAGAGTAAATCCTAAGAGTTCTTATCACAAAGTCATCATTTCACGACGTTCTGTAAGTCAAATCATTATGCTGTACACTTTACACTTATACAATGTTGTATATCAATTATATCTCAGTAAAACTGGAGGAAACATTTTTTTATTATTTTTATTTATTTATTTATTTTTGCGTTACGCGGGCCTCTCAGTGTTGTGGCCTCTCCCGTTGCGGAGCACAGGCTCAGCGGCCATGGCTCACGGGCCCAGCCGCTCCACAGCATGTGGGATCTTCCCGGACCAGGGCATGAACCCGTGTCCCCTGCATCAGCAGTGGACTCTCAACCACTGTGCCACCAGGGAAGCCCAGAAACATTTTTTTGAAAGAGAATAGCAAAGAAAAATTCTGTTACTGTTTTTGTAAAAACAATATATATTCATTATGAAGAATTTTAAAATGAAGAAAAGTTCAGATAAAAATATTTTAAGAAATTCCAAATCCTGCCGTTCAGAAATAATCATGACTGATTTGGGGTTTGGGAGTAATCATCACACTTTCCTTTCTGCTTCCTCTTCTTCCCAGTTAAGAATCAATTGGGCGGTAGACCTAACACCCAGCTACAGGGGTATAAAAATAACATCTTGGGGTTTATATGGAAACATTTGGAGTTTGGGTTGGAAAACGCAGTTTATGGACAGATTCAGACTTCTCACGACTTTACTCCATGTCAGAATGACAAACTGTGTGTCCCTGTAGGGGCACACCTGCTCAGCTTTGCTCGCGGAGGAGGAAAGAATGTATGTCCTGAAGGAGACATTCACAGAAGGAGAGGAAGAGGTTGGGGCAAGCTTGCCAGGTTTCTTTCTCAGTCTTACTGATTTGATAAGTCACTCCATCCCTCTTTGGGGAGGACTGAATGAGGAAGTCAGAAGAGCAGATGTTTTTTGTCTCTGTTACTTCCAGAAGGTAGAGGTTCCTCTAGTATGGATCAAGGTGTGAATTCTGGGAGGAGGAAGGAGTAATTCCCCCTTATCATTAGCAGCATACCACTGCAGGGTTCTTCTGTTCTTACGTGGAAAAATGGCTCGCTGGCTGGCTGGATATACTTTGTAAAATATATGTTCTTCAAATGCAAAGTTTAATTTCAGTCGAATTTAGCAGAAGATTTAATTAAAACTTGAAAGAGGTCACTGTCTTCTGCCCTTGAATGTTGCTGTCGAAGAGTCTAAGGTCAGTCTAGGTTTTCCTCCTTTATAGGTTATTTGCTTATAGATGAGACGCCTGAGTAATTCTTTCTTAATATTGGACATGTAACTTAAACGCGGTATGTGTTACTGGTGCATAATGTGTGCCATATTTTTGTGGAACTTGATGTTTTCATTTGGTCAACAGAGTCAATTCTTTATTAATCTCAGGGGATTTTTCTTATATTGCCTTTTGAACACTTCCTTGGTTCTGTACGGTGAGTTCTCTACTATAAGGATGCCGGTTATCTGTATGTTGGATTGTCTTTGTACTCCTTAGTTATTTGTTTTGCTTTGATTATTTTAATCCCTTATTTTAGTCCCTTATGCACTGTGTTTCTTTCTAGCTTTCCTCTAGTCAGTAAATTGGTGTGAAGCCATCTTTTCTTAGTTCCATATAGATTTTATTTTACATATTACTTTCTCGTGTTTATTTCTTTGGTTTGCACTCTTGTTCTTTTTGTTTGCTTGTTTGTTAATGTTGCCTTTGAGTTCTCAGTTTATTGAACTCATATTAAGTTCTGTGTCTCAAAGATCTTTTAGGGGGAATCCTCCTCTTCTTGGCTTATGTTTTCTTTTAGGCTGAATACTTTGTCTTTGATACAGGGCTTCATTTTTTCCTTTCCTTCAAGAGTCTGTGTTTACAGCTGCCGTGCCTTTTTGTTTGCTTTTTTCCACTTTGTTCTTGCCTGAGTGAGTCTGCCCAGATCTTTGTTGTTCTGGGTGTGAGTGATTTCTCAATTTGAAGCTTCTCTTTTCTTCCCCCTGACTGCCAAGTTAGAGTTTGAAAAACTCTTCTGTTTTTTTGTTTCTGTTCATGCTTTCTGTAGCCTGACGATGTACAAGCAAACAGGGCAGCTGAGCTATAGCAGGTGGTGTACAGGGTGCTGACTGGTCATGGCCAGAAGATGTGGGCTTGCTGGCTTTTGCTCCTGGGATCTTTTAGGTCCTTTTAAGTGGGTTCAGTCTTCCTGTGTGGGGGCACTCACTGTGTCACCATGGGCAGTATTTTGTGGCCTGGATTTCCCTACATACCCCTGGAGCCTTCACTTCCTTCTAGCAGGGACAGTCAGCTTTGTGGTTCATGGCTCCTCTTCATCGTTTCCTCCCCAGTGAGAAAAAGAGGAATATACAGATACCTATCAGGGTGCTTTTCTTCAGCTTGGTGATACTAATGAAAACGCTCAGAAATTTAATTTAGTCCCTGGCTCATCTTCCCGAGGGTAGTAGCTACAGAGTTATGAGGCTTGCTACACTCTATCATTCTGGTCTGCTCTAGAATCTTCCTTTACTTTCCTTGGAAGGCAGTATTTGAGTTTATGACACTGGGGTGTGCTCATTTTCTTATTTTTTGACTGGTGGTTATTTTATTTCTTTTTTTTAAACAATAAATTTATTTATTTATTTATTTTTGGCTGCGTTGGGTCTTTGTCGCTGCATGCGGGCTTTCTTTAGTTGCGGCGAGTGGGGTCTACTCTTCGCTGCGGTGCGCGGGCTTCTCATTGCAGTGGCTTCTCTTGTTGCAGAGCACAGGCTCTAGGCGTGCGGGCTTCAGTGGTTGTGGCGCACAGGCTTCAGTAGTTGTGGCTCACAGGCTCTAGAGCGCAGGCTCAGTAGTCGTGGCGCACGAGCTTAGTTGCTCCGTGGCATGTGGGATCTTCCTGGACCAGGGCTCGAGCCCATGTCTCCTGCATTGGCAGGCGGATTCTTAACCACTGCGCCACCAGGGAAGCCCCGGTTATTTTATTTATGATTTAACTTTTTTTTCCTTTGGTTAAGTTTTGGAAGAGTGAGATTTTGTGTGTTTGTACCATTTTAATTGGGAAGCATCTCACTTCATTTTCAAAGACTGCATGATATTCCACTGTATTTCATTCTGTTGTATCCCTGTTATTTCTGTGTGGCAGGTCGTTTACGGCTTTGTTTTGCTGCTATAAATCCAGATTTCTCATGACTTTTCTGTTTTGCTTTTCAAATTGTGAAGTGGGGTGAGGAGATTAAAGGAGATAGTCACTGAGGGGAGGGGAACAGGCATTTTTGGGGGGTCTTATGTGCACCAGGAAGTGTGTACATGGTCTGATCTGACTCTCACGACACCCCTGTGTGGTAAATACCATTATTTCTACTTTACAACCAAGGAAACTAGGGCTCAGAGGAGTTGAATGACTTGCCCAAGGGATCACAAGGAGTGTTTGATCCTGGGTCCCTCAGTTTCCGTTTGCTCTAAAAGCCCTTCTCTTTCCTCAGACGGCACCTCAAAAAAATCACCGCTGAATCAAGTGCTTAAGTGTGTTTGATGTCATGCTATCATTTTAACACGTTACTCCTTGTGAGAGAACACTGCTGTTCCTCTTTTTAAAATTTTTTAACTGAGGAAAAGGGTCATGAAGGTTGAGCATGACTTCACTGAGCCGGAGAACCATGTTATCTGCCCTTCCCTTCCCCTTGAGTGCAGAATGGCCTTTGCAGGTGATTCTGGAAATGAACTGTCCTCCATTCCAGAGCCAGTCACAGGGCCCCTGCTCCCAGCATGTTACCACCTGCGTGCTCAGCTCTTGACTGCGTTCTCACTCCAAACAGCCAGCCACTCAAAAACAAGGGCCATTATGTAATAATTCTGCCATAACAACACCTACAAGATTACAGACAGCTCCGTGCCAGTGGGAACAGACACTCTAATTAATGTTCACTTCTTCCACAGATAGGCAGTTTTCAAAACCTTGGTACAAAATTACACGTGTCTTGTTCAAAAAGTATTCCATAGGACCTACCGAGAATAGATTGATATTTATTGAAAGTGTCGTGGTTGGGGAATCATTTATTTACCGGGGTCTTGGTTTTATCATCGATACCAAAAATGGGTACAAGGCCACTGTCTCACTTGTGTGGAATGTTTAGTGGGTTACAAAGTGTTGTCATGGTTTATGTCATTTAAGCCTTATAGTAGCCCTGGGAGATAGGTGGGCATTTTTACCCCACCTTTATTTTTAATTCTATATTATTAATTCTCAAGCAAAACAAAAATAGAAGTTATAATACAATGAACACACCCATGCACTCACACCTAGGATTGAACAGTTGTTAACATTTGGCATATTTACTTCATCTGTTCACATACATATATGTACACACACAAGGATATGCATGTACCTTTTTAACAACTTTAAACTATAGAAATGAAGACACTTCACACCTAAGTACTTCACGCCTCTCCGTAAAGTACGATCATTTCCCTGTAAAACCACAACCCTATTATCACTCCTAATAAATTAACTATTTCCTAATTTCAACTCATACCTGCTACATTATCAGATTTCTCCAAATGTTTCCAAATAGCTCCACTGGCATTGCTAGCTCTATCCCTAGCTCAATCTCTAGAGCCCTCTATCTCTTTTTAAAACAGCCACAAACCAATGAAGGATTGCATTTCACTTGTTATAGGACTTTCGGTTTCTCTTTTTTTCCAATTCTTTTTACTGTGGTAAAATACACGTAACATGAAACTTACCGTCTTTAACATTCTTAAGTGTACAGTTCAGTGACGTGAAGTACATGTATATTGTTGGGTAAACATTACCACTATCCATCTCCAGAACTCTTTGCACCTTGAAAAACTGAAACTCTGAACCCATTAAACAATAACTCTATTCCCTTCTCCTCATAGCTCCTGTCAACCACTGTTCTACTTTTTGTCTCTGTGATTTGACTTCTCTACATATCCCATGTAAATGGAATGATACAGTATTTGTTCTTTTGTCTCTGGATTATTTCCCTTAACATAATGTCTTAAGGTTCATCCATGTTGTCCCATGTTTCAGAATTTCCTTCCTTTTAAAAGCTGAAATAATATTCCATTGTAAGTATATACTTGCTTGTCCGTTCTTCTGTTGATGGACACTTGGGTTGCTTCTACAGTTCAGCTATTGTGAATAATGCTGCAATCAACAGAAGTGTACAACTTTCAGTCTCTTGTAATCTAGGATAATTCCCCCACTTTTTGCTACTGATGTTGACTTTTCAAAGAGGTTGTTGACTCTTTGAAGAGGTCATCATTATCTAGAACTTTCTGCAGAATGTTCTCTATTCAGAATTTGTCTAGTTATTTCCTTGTGGTTTGACCTAACTTGTCCTCTCATTGGATGCTAGTGTTTTCTTGACTAGATTTGCATTTTGCTTACGTTAGGTCACTAGTAAGGCACTCTTTTAAGTACTTCATATTAAAATGTCTGGTTGACCCCTGTTCATTATGCTAAGGTTGACTGCTGTGTTGAGATGGGTAGTAACAGCCAGACCTCTTCCAAGTGAAAGGCATGTTCTCTCCCTTGAAGCTGGTAAGTCATCTCTGCCGGCACTGTCGTAACAGATGAGGCTATTGCCAAAATTCTGAGTAGGTGCTCACTCAGTTACCAATAGAAATAATCTCTCTTGTTTATTGAGAGTCTGCTATGTGCCCGGCACCGGTGCCATACTTGACACACATTATCTCATTTAGTCCTTCACTATTATCCCTGTTTTACAACTCACTGTTGGGGATGCTAGTTGCCCTTCTGCTATGAAGACACTTCTCAGGCCTCTGCCCTTCCTACTGATACTTTCCTTTCCTCTTACTGCTCCCACCCACGGTGGATCATGGTCTTTCCCCCAGGCTGGCTGGCTGGCATGATGTGGGCACTGTCTGCCCAGTTTATAGATCTCCGGATAAGAGCTTGGCTCTGGAGCGAGCCTGCCTGGATTCCATCCCCAGCTCCACCTCTCAGGCATGACTCTGGGTTGGTTTTCCACCCTCTGGATCTCAGTGTCCTCGTCTGTAACTTGGAGACCATAAAAGTACCCACCTCAGAGGGTTCTCGCGAGCGTGAATGGAGTTATCACATGCAAAAGGCTAAGTACGGTGCCTGGCGCATGTGCTCAATGAATCTCAGCCTCATTCTCTCCGTCACCCCTTCATGGGTCCCTGAAGACAGTTGTCAGGCCCTCTTTGCCTTGAGGGTTTTGTGGTCAGCACCGTGGAGAAACGCTGGGTGGGATGGCTAAAAATCAGCAGTAGAGTAATGATGGCGGTCCTAGAGCAGGGCCTGCAAACGGCGGCCCGCAGGTCAAGTCCAGCCTGCAGGCTGGCTTTGTAAGCCACGTGTTTTTGGAACACAGGCATGCAAGTTCATGTACACACTCTTTTTTTTTTAAAAGCAATTCTTTATTTACTTATTTATTTATTTATTTGGCTGTGTTGGGTCTTTGTTGCTGCGTGTGGGCTTCCTCTAGTTGCAGCGAGCGAGGGCTACTCTTTGTTGCGGTGCGCAGTCTTCTCATTGCGGTGGCTTCTCTTGTTGCAGAGCACGGGCTCTAGGTGTGCGGGCTTCAGTAGTTGTGGCTTGTGGGCTGTAGAGAGCAGGCTCAGTAGTTGTGGCGCACGAGCTTAGTTGCTCCGTAGCATGTGGGATCCTCCTGCACCAGGGCTTGAACCCATGTCCCCTGCATTGGCAGGCGGATTCTTAACCACCACACCACCAGGGAAGTCCCTCATGTACGCATTCTTGTCTGCACCTACTTCTGTGCTCCAGCAACAGAGTGGAGTAGTTATGACAGAGACCACGTGACCTGCAAAGCCTAAACTAGGTACCAACTGGTCTCTTCCAGGATGAGTTTGCTGGCCCCTGCTGTAAAAACATAAAGAGTCCTTAGAGCTGTGGTCTCTGATCTGGGGGTCCCAGCTCCCCCAGATGAGATGCTGCCTCCTGAACCCCTGCCTTCAGCTTTCACTCTGAGCATGGCCTTTCCCATTGTTCCCAGGCTTTTGGACCCAGAGCCTGAGGCTGGCTCTGTCCTCTGGGCAGACCTTCCTGCTGATCTTAGACTGGCCTCCTGGGAACAGAAGACGCGTGTGCTCACAGATGTTATGAAGGCCCCCAACCTGGAGATGTTCCTGGATGGGGAAGAGGGTCTTTCAGTCGAATAGGCCTGTTATGTTTTGCAGGGCATCTCTCAGATGACCCTGCGGGGCACAACTTTGGGCTCCACTGGGCCAGGCACCCCATGTAGATGTGGTCTGTGTGACAGGGGTTGTGTATCCCAGGCCTTCCCTCTACTCATATTCCTGGTCCACGAACACTCTAACAGCTAATTATAAATACTTTTGCCAGTATGTTTGGGGTCCTGCTGTTTGACCCAAATGGAACTGATTCAACTTCCCAGAATGAGAAACCTCATTTCCATCAGTTCCTTCTACACTGGAACCGAAACAGACCACTTTCCGAAAGTCATTTTCTATTATGTGTGGCTTGTATTACTTGATTTATTTCCTGGTCTTTAAGGTAGTTTTGTTGATCTGAGGCATTAAATTTAATTCTGATGGTGAAGCATCTCTTCGCTTATATTTTATGGTATCGCCTCACCACTTAAATCAGTATTTAATGTTTTAATTAATTTGGCATGGAGCCTCTGTGAATGATGGTGGCAGTTCTCTTTGTATATATTTTTAATTTTGATGTCCAGCCCCACTCTCCTCTCTCTCTCTTGCCCGTAAAACATTTAAGGTGTTTGTATTCTGTGATGCTACCATATTAATTCAAGATCTGTTTATTGAACTTTTGTGTTTTGCCAAACACTCTTCTTCGTGCTGAGGACACAGCCACTATCAAAACACACAGAAATCTCCGCTCCAAAGGAGCTTACATTGTGGTACTTTTCTGCAAACCTCTGTAAATGACATCAGAGCAATGGCTGAGATTCTTGGAAGAGTGAGTGAGTGTGAGGAGCTGGATGTAAAGACCCCTTTGTGGAGATGTGGGGAGCAGAACGTTGAAGTGAATCCTACAGAAAAAGCAGGATCATCAGCGGAGCGGGGAGGTGTGCTCTCAGGAAAGGAGGGGTGATGTCTGAGGGAAAGGCTCTGGCCATGGCGCCAGGCCCGCCATTGAGAAGGGGAAGGAAGATGACCCCACTGGATGGAGGTCGCAGTTAAGTAAAGGAAGGCCTTGAATTCTAGACTCAATCTCCTAGGCAAAAAAAAGAGTCATTTTAGGTTTTTGCAAAAAAGCGGTCTGTGGAAAGAGGTGTTTTAGGAAGAGAGTAGCACGGGGGGGTCTCAAAGCAACGGGAGACCCGTAGTCTGGCCTGAGCACGCAACCAGAAGTGAAGGGGTGGCGCTGTGAGGCTGGGTCACCTCCCCAGTCCGACGTGCACTAGGTGGCAGGACCACACAGAGACTGTCTTGGGGAAAGACTTCTATCTGAAGCTTTACTGAAGCACAGAGCACTGTGCTGACAAAATGGGACAAGATCTAGCATCCTAGAAGTGAAACCATCATCATGTGAGATCCTAAGCAGTGCGTGGATTTGGGCCTTTAAACTGGCTCCATGACTCCACTTGCATTCCTGGTCCTCGGTGGTGGCCAAAGGCCTCAGAAGAAGAAAGTAGCTCCTTGGGCGTTTGTAGAACGTGGTGTCATCAGACGGTCTTCTTAACACTAGCTCCCGCAGCACAGAGACTGAATACATGATGGAGCCTCTGGAAGCTTCTGTTAAGTATGTTCAGTGTTGTGTTAAGAATGACATTTTGACAGGGGCAGATCAAACACTCTGTTATGTTTTAAAAGCAGACTCTAGTTTTATGTCAAACCATCCAGAATTGTCACCTCCTCGCTGCCTTCCGTACAACTCAGAGCGTGGATTTTCACGTCCAGAAAAGTCTTCATTCACCAGCATTCAAACAATGAAATACTGACAGTAACTGAAAAAGTACCCATGCTTCACCAAAAGGGCCTTATGCTGAAAGAATGTTGCACTTCCTGGAGATTTTATCCTTTTTTCTTACATTTAGGAAATAAGAATGGAGGCTTTTTCCCTCTCAGTTTTCTCCACTTCTTTCTTGTGAGCAGTTGCATCCTTTCTTCCTGGCCTTCAAATATTTCTGAAATAGCTATTCTCAGACATAATAACAACATTAACTAACTGTAAAACAAAGTATGTGACTGTGTTTTAAAACTCAGCCTGTGTTCTGTACCTGTGCTGTTGAACACACACATTTTTTAGGTAAATTTTTTCTTTTTCTTAATTTTTATTTTATATTGGAATATAGTTGATTTACAATGTTGTGTTAGTTTCAGGTGTACAGCAAAGTAATTCAGTCATACATGTACCTGTATCTGTTCTTTTTCAGATTCTTTTCCCATATAGGTTGTTACAAGAGTATTGAGTAGAGTTCCCCGTGCTATACAGTAGGTCCTTGTTGATTATCTATTTTATATATAGTAGTGTGTATATGTTAATCCCAACCTCCTAATTTATCCCTCCCCACCGCCACCTTTACCACACTTTTACCCACATGCGTTGAATGGGGCAGCCGTGCTTCCAAAGGCAATCATGTAATTTGATAGGTCACCGTTATATAGACTGTTAGCATAAGGGTTCTCATAAAATATTTATTGCTTGTCCCTGAGCTGGCCGCCCATAATGCAGGTACATTCGGCATCACTACTTACACTGTGACATGCTTGGTTTCTATCACTTATTTTGTCTGCACTTTTTTTTTTAAGCCACCATCTGCATTTTCCACTTCAAAGTACATTAGTTACCATGGAAACAGTGATGTCATTGGTGGGGGTGAGGGTTAGTAACATCCGCAAGGACAGTATCAAATCATTTTATTTAATGGTTTGAAATTTATTCCACACTTGGGGATGATCAGGAGGATATCTGAGAGGATGGTATGCTTAGGTACTTATAGCTAGTATGGTGCAGGTGCATGCAACAAAAGTCAGCCATTTGTGTGGTGTTTAGGTTGCAAACAAAAATATGCCTGAAAATTAAGGAAAAAAAATAAATATAAAGGAAAGGAAAAGGAAGGTCAAGGGATTCATATAATTTCCAACTGTCCAGGGTACATGGTTACAACAACTGCATAGAGTTCCCACTATAGGTATGGTTTATGTAAGTAATGGTCCATTTTCCTCTTATGAAAATACTGTTATAAAATAGGTCTTTAGCTTTCTGTGTGAAACTTGTGTTCTAGGCAGTGGTTGATCAATTCTGGTGTGTAACTGAATTGTTGACAAGATCCCTAAAGAGGTGCCAGTGGTCTCAGAAGCTTTAGGAGGAGACTGTATGTGACTACAGTCATGTGTGTGACAGCAGAGGTGGTGTGGGGAGGCCCAGCGAGGGTACCTGCGTCCCTTTAATAAGTGCTCAGGGCGCTGTGCAGAGTGTCTGAATGAGGCTGATCTGTGTTCTCTTCAACCTATGCATCCTTTTTTTCTTAACGTTTAATTTTGAGCTAATTGTACATTCACGGACATATATAAGAAATAATACAGAAAGATGCCCAGTCCTCCTCAGTGGTAACATCTTGCATAACTATAGTAGATACCATAGTCAGGAAGTTGACATGGATGCAATCTACCTGCAGGCTTCTCTAGTTTTATGTGCACTTGTGTGTGTGTGTGTGTGTGTGTGTGTGTGTATTTAGTCTTTTCAATTTTATCTCATGGGTAGAGTCCTGTGACCACTACCACAGTCTAAGTACAGAACAGTTCAACCCCATGGATCCCTCCTGCTACCCTTGTATAGACACACCTTTCCCTGCTCTCTAGCCCCAGGCAACCCCTATTGTCATCCCTCTGTATCTGAGGGGGATTGGTTCTATGACCCCTTGTGGATGCCAAAAATCCACAGATGCTCAAGTTGCTTGTATAAAATGGCCTGGTATAGTCAGCCCTCCATATCCATGGACGCAGAGCCCACGGATACGGAGGGCCGACTGTAATCTGTTCTCCATCTTGGGAATGTCATTTTCAGACTGTTATATAAATGGAATCATACAGCATGCAGCTTTTTGAGATTGGCTTTTTTTCACTCAGCACAAGTCCCTGGAGATCCATCCAAGTTGTTGCATGTGTCAACAATACATTCATTTTAAGTTCTGAGCAGTAGTCCATGGTATGGATATACCACCATTAGTTTAAGCATTCACTCCTTGAAGGGCATTGGACTGTGCTTATCTTTTTTTTTTTTTGCGGCACGCGGGCCTCTCACTGTTGTGGCCTCTCCCGTTGCGGAGCACAGGCTCCGGACGCGCAGGCTCAGCGGCCATGGCTCAAGGGCCCAGCCGCTCCTCGGCATGTGGGATCTTCCCGGACCAGGGCACGAACCCATGTCCCCTGCATCGGCAGGTGGACTCTCAACCACTGTGACACCAGGGAAGCCCCTGTGCTTATCTTTTTAAACAGAAATACTTGGGAGGGGGCTGCTGCGGTCCTAACAGCACAGAGTCAGTGACTACTTTAAAGGGATCCAGGAGTTTTCAGAAGGTCTCTCTTCAGAGCAGTAAGGCCTGAATTATTTAGAAGGAAGGAGTGCATTGGAGAGAGCCGCTGGAAATCCCGGAGAGCTGGCTGGCCAGGTCCCGTGTCTCCTTTTTTTGGGGGGGGGGGGAGGGGCGGGTTTGGTATTTGATATAGTTTGTTTCCTTGCAGAGGGGAGCAGAAGTATTCGGTGCTCTAAGACTTGCATTTAAGTTTCTGCATCTCTCTTCCAGGATTGATGGAAGAAGGTATTTTTCCTGGTAAAAGGGGCTGTAACACCAACTACTCAGCCTGCTTGGTCCCCCCAGTTCCTTTTGGGGACGATGAAAACCTAAACTCTTGTTCTGGGACAGATCACTGAGGGAATTGTTTTCTTGGTCTCACTGATTGATTTTTCATCTGGAAAGTGTTCCGCTTGGCCTTTTCAAATATACTCCCCAGGATTGGGGCCACGTGACAGAATTTAAACACCAAAATCATTCTTGGAGTACCAGCCATATGTCTGTGTTTCTGTTGTGACATTCATGGGAAGCAGCCTGAGTAACAGACCCAGTGATCTGACATTGCTTTTCCCATTTAAAGACTTATTTACCCTCCTTTTTATGCAACCAGCAGGCTCTCCACTTGTCCTCTTTAAGCTATTGACCTAAAGAAAGGAAGGGTTTTTAGCACTGGGACTGAAAGTTTAAAAGCCACTCAGAGAAAGCTGGTGTATCGGATCGGAAGCTTTTAATACCAACAGCTGTCGGTCAGAGTCAGCTCTCAGAATTTTAGAATTGAACGGTGGATGCAAGTCCCCTGGGAAGTAAGCAGCATGTGGAAATGGCCCCCAAGGGAAACAGGGACATGTGCCTTTGGCCCAGACATCAGGAGATGGTTTTTGTAGCATAAGCACCGTGATTTCTTTGCTTGGCAATCTCCTCATCTTCTAGTACTAACCCTGGGATGTCATGCTTGAATAGGTTAACCCTGCCCCTCCCTGCCATCACCTTCCCCGCCTCTCCCCCACCAGGTCAGGTGCCCTTCTCCTGGGGCCTCCTTTGCCATTGACCCTATTATAATACAAAACCCTTAAGATCCGTGCCTTGAAGTACTCCCTTTTGCTGGGGAGTTTGGTTCTCAAGCAGCCTGGGACACCAACATTGTGTGTGAGTGGAACATTACCCAAGGATGTTCCTCAGCTGCTTAGAAGGTGAGTAGTGCATTGAGGGGTCGTGCAGTATGAAAAATGCTTAGAGTGAAATCACGCTTAGCATTGGTGAGATGTGTGTACAAGGAGAGGACACGCGAGGACTGACGCTTAGTGGGAGGATGGGAAGGTCACGTCTCCCTTCTCAAGTACACGTTCAGGACATGCCTCTACTGAGTGGAATTCAGGATAAACCAATCACACTCTTTAAACAGTGTATTGTTGAAGCTGTGTATTTGCTTATCTTTGTGTTCACAGCTCCCAGCTCAGGGCTGAGCAGGTGGTAGTGTTTGGTAAATGTTTGCTAAATGAATGAATGAATAATCAAGCAGGGAGAAGTGAAATGTATTAATGCGGGATGGGTGCCCAGGGGGTTAGCGGGCTTTCTACCCTCCACTCCCACAGCTACCATACATGACTTTTCAGCCCCACTCTGGCTTTACAGAACATGTTAGAAAAGTATAACTCCATCAGAGCCAGTAAATTATGGACCTGCAAGAACTGGAGTTTCTTTGCAATTAGGTGTCACCTGGTATCCAAGCTGCTGTAATATCATCTTGTTCTTTAAGAAGTTGTTTGGGCTGCACTCTTAGTGCCTGGTGAGTCAAGGAACAGCAGACGGACCACCAGTCATGGTACAGTCCAGGCTGGTGCCGTCTGCTGTAAACAGGCAAGTATCAAGGGCTTGGGAAAGAGCCGTGGGCTCCAACCATTCAGATTACAGGCCTCTCTATTAGCTTATCTTAATCTTCAGGTTCCCAAGATGCTTTGAGGCTGGTGAATAATAAAATAACTCCCTCCTTCCATCTCACTTGTTTTTTTTTTTTTTAAATAGCTGGCAGTAAGTGGTCTGCCTTTCACTTTCTCCAGGTGCCTGGGATGCTTGCTTTGTGAAATCTGCTTGTACTGAGAGTGAAAAGAGAAACTTGGTACTGAGACCCTGGAATCCTCTCTTTTTGGTTTGCCTTTTCACTCCATCAGCTGAGGCACCAGAGGGAATGTCAGAAACCCTAGGCTTCTCAGTAAAAGACTTGCCTGTTTGGGATCAGAACACGCAGTCTCTTGCTCTGATGCTGGGACTTGTGCATGATATGCGACCGCCTTGCTTTGGCTTTGCTGGGGCATTTAGAAACTGCCACATCTTTTTTTTTTTTTGCGGTACGCGGGCCTCTCACTGTTGTGGCCTCTCCCGTTGCGGAGCACAGGCTCCGGACGCGCAGGCTCAGCGGCCATGGCTCACGGGCCCAGCCGCTCCGCGGCATGTGGGATCTTCCCAGACCAGGGCACGAACCCGTGTCCCCTGCATCGGCAGATGGACTCTCAACCACTGCACCACCAGGGAAGCCCCGGCCACATCTTTCATATTCTGTCCCCTTGTGTTTCCTTGCGTGTAGCTGTCATTTCCACAGGGATTTCTCTTTGCAGTTATTTGTAATTATCATATTTTCTGCCATTATGTACCCTTCAAGTTGCTGTTGGTTATAAGCTCCAAGTTGTGATTTATATCTCTTAATTACTAAGGTGATCCTTTTGCACATTATTCATACTCTTCTAATTATTTCATGTGCTTTGCTGATTTGTGTGTAGAAATTTTGGTTCCAACTATTTTTCAGGCAGAATTGTATTGGTCATATCTCTGAGTTTAGCATCTTCATGTATCATGGTTGCAGCCTCATGATTCCACACCGTGTGCCAGGAACTGTGCTAAATGCTTTTTACCTATTGTACACTTAATCCGCCAGCTAATACACCCACAGAAACTCTGCACAGAGTGGAAAGCTTTGCCACCGTAGCATCTCATAAAGTCACGTGAATGACCAAAATAGTGGTCTGAAGAATGATAAGAATAATTAGAGAAATGCAAATCAAAACTACAATGGGGTACCACCTCACACTGGTCAGAATGGCCATGATTAAAAAATCTACAAATAACAAGTGCTGGAGAGTGTGTGGAGAAAAGGGAACCCTCCTCCACTGTTGGTGGAAATGTAAATGGGTGCAGCCACTATGGAGAACAGTATGGAGATTCCTCAAAAAACTAAAAAGAGAGCTACCATATGACCCAGCAATCCCACTCCTGGGCACATATCATATCCAGACAAAACTATAATTCGAAAAATACATGCACCCCAATGTTCATTGCAGCACTATTTACAATAGCCAGGACATGGAAGCAACTTAAATGTCCATCAACAGATGCATGGATAAAGAAGATGTGGCACATATATACAATGGAATATTACTCAGCCATAAAAAAGAATGAAATAATCCATTTGCAACAACATTGATGGACCTTGAGATTGTCATACTAAGTGAAGTAAGTCAGACAAAGACAAATACCATATGATATCACTTTTATGTGGAATCTAAAATATGACACAAATGGGGACTTCCCTGTGGTCCAGTGGTTAAGACTCCGCATTCCCAATGAAGGGGAATGGGAACCCTGGTCAGGGAACTAGATCCCACATGCAGCAACTAAGAGCCTGTATGCTGCAAAGAAGATCCCGTGTGCTGCAACTGGGACCTGGCACAACCAAATAAATAAATATTAAAAAAATAATAAATACATCTATGAAACAAACAGACTCACAGACACAGACTTGTGGTTGCCAAGGGGTGCAGTGGGGGAGGGATGGATGGGGAGTTTGAGATTAGCAGATGCAAACTATTATATAGAGGATGGATAAGCAACAAGGTCCTACTGTATAGCACAGGGAACTATATTCAATATCCTGTGATAAACTAAAATGGAAAAGAATGTGAGTAAGGCAATGGTAGAAGGGACACAGCTGGGTCTGCAGCTGGCCAGCGATGTGGGAAGGGGCAAAGAAGACCACCTCAGCTCTGTGTGGACCCTCCTACCAGCTGCCCAAAGCAGAGGGCAGACTCAACACCCCCTGAGCCTCCCATCAGCCCCTTCTTTCCTGGGCCTCACGTGGGATGGGTAGGCTTTTTCCTACTAAATGAGCAAGATTCAGATAGCTCCCACGACTGTACTTTTTACCAGAAAGCTTTCCTTGATGCACTGGGGGAGGACCTAAGACTCTATGCTCCCAGAAGACAGGTGAGCTTGCCAGGAGGGCTCCAGCTGCCGAACCCAAGTCATTGGGATAGGTCCTGATTAGTTAACCTCAGCGGAGCTCCATTTCCACAGCTCTCAAAAAACAATGCTATTATGAGAGTTAAATGAGAGATGAAAAATACTCAGCACAGGGCCTGACATGGAGCAGGCATTCCCAAAATGCTTAGTTTGAACAAATGATTCTGATTTGAAAAAGGAAATGTCAGAATTAGAACTGGAATTTAATTATTTAAGCTCCCTAGAAAGATGCAAATTGTGAAAATCACTTAATCTCTATTTAATACTTGAAAATAAACATTCGGTAATAATTTCTGATTTTAGTGATTCACGTAATCTCTGTTGAAGACATTAATAATGGTTTCTTTATTTTAAAACAACATTTTATTATTTAAAGAAAAAGGCTCAGGAGTCAGGATTCTGCTTTTGGTGCCTAGCACTGCCACAGTCAAGCTGTGTGACACTGAGAAAGTTTTCTCATCTCTCAGGACCTCAAAATCAGCTGTGAAATCAGGATAATAGTTGAGAAGATTAAAGAAGTTAAAGCATAAAAAACCTTGGAGCAGTGTTAGATACTATCACTATTCTTATCATTCTTTTTGTAAAATTTATGTTATTGACGTATAGTTGATTTACAACGTTGTGTTAATTTCTGCTGTACAGCAAAGTGATTGTTATACCTATACATACATTCTTTTTCATATTCTTTTCTATAATGGTTTATCATAGTATACTGAATATAGTTCCCTGTGCTATACAATAGGACCTTGTTGTTTAGCTATTCTATATATAATAGTTTGCGTCTGCTAATCCCAAACTCCCCATCCATCCCTCCCCCCGCTGCCCCGCTTAGCAGTGAGTAGATTTAGAGGAAGTGTAAGATAAAATTATATAGCTATTCAGAGCAAGAGTGTTTTAGGCAGAAGGAAGAGGAAGTGCAAAGGCCCTGAGGTCGAAGCTTGCTTGTTATGGTCAAAGAATGGAAAGGCTAGTGAGTCTCTAGCAGAGGAAGCAAGGGGGAAAGCGGTAGATGAGAACAGAGAGGTAGCTGAAGACCACATCCTGCAGAGCCCTGTGAGCCATAGTAAGGCTGAATTGATCCTTTAAAGTTTATTTTTGGGACTTCCCTGGTGGCGCAGTGGTTGAGAGTCCGCCTGCCGGTTCAGGGGATGCGGGTTCGTGCCCCGGTCCGGGAAGATCCTACATGCCGCAGAGCAGCTGGGCCCGTGAGCCATGGCCGCTGAGCCTGCGGGTCCAGAGCCTGTGCTCCGCGACGGGAGAGGCCACAACAGTGAGAGGCCTGCGTACCGCAAAAAAAAAATTAAAAAATAAAGTTTATTTTTGGCCGGCATGTATGATGGTTCATTTCCCCAGTATCCCACTAGCCTGTGTGTCTTTGTCACTCATTTTTCCTTTCTTTCAGTGTGTCCTGCGCTTCCCCTCAGTCTCCATTAATTGTGCAATGGGAACATTTCCCCCACTATAGGCACAGCACAGAAATCTGCATTGGAAGCTTAGAGGATTGTATCTTTTTCCATGAGCTAACTCTTCTTTTTAGCCGGAAAATGACAGCTAAAATGATCCTTTATTTATCATCCTTCCACCCCATTATGATGATCCTTCCACCCCATGCAAGTCCTCCCATTAGGTGAGATCTGCCTCCCATGAGCCCACGGCCCCCCACCCCTGCCCTGCATCAGGGTGGACTCTCAACTTGTCTTCTTATGGGGTGAGTGTGTGAAGTCCTCTGCAGCACCTCCTGCCCGGGGGGGCCCAGCATGAGTACGAACTTGGACGTGGTGATTTGCCTCTTTATGCTTTGCCCTTCCAAAGAGAGATGTGAAAGCCAGGCTGCCGGCCTCAGGGTTTTGTTTCTACCATGTGACCGTATTTCTGTACTTGCTGACTGCTTAAGTGCAGGGATGCATTCAATATCCTTATCTTTGCGGCTTTGTTCTCACACTGACTCCATCAATCTGAGTCAGTCGTCCAGGTCCAGCGTAACTCCAGACAAGAATAAAGGTGTGATGTGATAGCACTTTGTTGATTCTCCTTAAAAGTTGTGAAGATGAGGGATAATGGGTATTTAATGAGCTCCTGCAAGATGGCAGGTGCTGACAAGTGTCTTACATCTTCCATTTCTAATCCTGCAATTGATATATTATCATTCAGAACCTGAAGCTTGGAGGTCACAGGATCCTGCTTCCAGCCGCCATTGCAGTTGAGACGGAGAGGGAACAAGAGTTAATTTCCCGCTCCCTTTCTGCCTGCGTCTGTGCAGTGGCCAAGACTCGCTCTCCCAGTGGAATCTGTGCCGGCTTTTATGGCCCTTTGTGAGAAAGCGCAGGGAGACCAAGGTGCATGAACACCAGGTGTCATTGCCACTGTCAAGCACCTGTTCCTCAGTGCTGGATCATGGATGGGTTTAGAAATGCTTTCGGTTTCAGAGTTGATACAGATCGTGTGACTAGATTGACGGTACTTGGCTTTGCTCTTCAATACTTTCCTTTTCTCATTTAGCATATTGTCATCCTTTTCCCCTCTCCCCTTCCCTTGACCGTTTCCCTCTGAATGCCGGATGGCTCCAGCCATCTCTTGACTGTGTTAGGCTATCCAAGCACCCCTGCCCACCCAACTCCCCTAGCTGCAACCCTAAGGCTTTTGAAGATCCCCTTGGCCCGCGGGCTGAGACACTGCAGCCACCAAGCCTGCACCCCTCGCCTGGACCCACCCCATTGAGTGCCATGGTACCGCCTGTGTGCACGGGGGCCCCGCAGCAGCTGGTGCCAAACAATGCTCGTTCTCATCTGGGCATCCCGGAGTGGCCTGGCAGCTTTAGCCGTTCAGAGCCCAGCTGGGGCTGGAGTCGCTGGGCTGCCCTGCAGAGGTGGTTTGCCACTTTGTACTAATAAACAGATTTCAATCCAAGGAACTTCAGAGGGCCTGCTGCTCTTACCCTGTCTTCTGACTGTCTTTGTGATGAAAGATGTTTGCACATAGCCACATCGTTTAATGATACCAGGATGGATGCGAACGCCGAGGTTTAAAATGTCATTCTGCTGCACTGGCTGTATGCTCTGGATGAGTTACTTAACCTCTCTGAACCTCTCCTTCTGTATCTTTATATTGAATTTAATAATACCAGTGCCACACAGTTCATGTCAGGATTTCATGAGATAATGTTTGTGGAAAGCACCTCGTCTGGGCATTGGCACACTGTCTGCCCTCCACAGATAATGAACTTTCTTCTCTTTTCCAGATAGGATCCCAGGCAGGAGAAGACAAGGCCAAATCAATTTCTAGACATGCTGCTTTGCTCTCTGCAGTGATCTGCGCTTGGCAGATTTCAGATACTTTTAAACAAAAATAAAAGAGCTTTAATTATGCCCTTGTTTGTGGCTTGGTTTGGTTGCCTTGTTAACCGATTTGAGAATACTGCCCGCCCTGCGGCTGCTTCAAAGTGCAGGTCTGGCTGGGAGTCAGGAGTGGAAAGTCAAGTCTGTTATCATAAAACTCCCAAGTCCCTCTGGCTCGGAGGCGGGGCTGGCGGTGTCATCTGGATGGCGTATGGTTCAGGGCACGGCCTGCTGGGTCCAGGCAGGTTGCTTGCTCCCTCATCACGCCTGCAGTGGGTGTGTCTTTGGCCCTTGTAGCTGCCGTAGCTCTTTGCTTTCCATTCCCTTAATTTCAGTTGCAGTCTTCCGGTTAATCCAGATGACAGGCACCACTGTAATCTGTACCAAGCAGATAGCTGGAGTGTTTAGTGTGACTTTGTTGTCACGTTGCCTGGATTCCAGTCCACCTCATAGCGGGTGGTCTTAGGCGTAAGGAATCTCAATTTCTTTATCTGCAAAATGGAGTTGTGATAGCACTAATCTTACAGGATTGTATGAGGATTAGGAGGATTAACCTGCTCCATAAGTGAAAATTGCTTGTATTAATATTAGTAATAGGCAATATTTGAGCATTTATTATTACAGAATAAATACATTCTAGCTAAGTGGATCCTGTCAGTTCTCTGTAAAGTGAACCCTATTATTATTTTTTCTGTTTGTTTTTTGCGGTACAAGGGCCTCTCACCGTTGTGGCCTCTCCCGTTGAGGAGGACGCACAGGCTCAGCGGCCATGGCTCATGGGCCCAGCCGCTCCACGGCATGTGGGATCCTCCCGGACTGGGACACGAACCCACGTCCCCTGCGTCGGCAGGCGGACTCTCAACCACTGCGCCACCAGGGAAGCCCCCTATTATTCTTTGACTGAGGTGATAGCACTGGAGATGCAAACTCCTTAGATAAAAGTAAGTTCTATATTGTCACCAGGCAAGGACTGTGGGTGGCCCTACTGAATCTGGGGTGCATTTGTAGCCCTCTGTGGGCTTTGGATCACTCTATGCCTCTGATATCTCCCCTTAGGCTGTAATTCATTGCTTAGTCCCATCCCAGACCCTAAGTTTCCTTGGCTTTCTGGTCCTGAGCTCACACTGCCTGTCCTCATACCCGTGGGCTGTCGTGGCTGTTGGAATTGGGAGGCAGGATCTGTGCTTTCGTCCGAGGCCTCTTGCCTTGTCCAACACAGTGCTGGCGTGTTCTGTGAATCTCCTTGCCTAGACACTCTGTAAGGTAGGCTCTTTTCAAATGTGATTGCTATTCACTTAGTGTCAAATATAGCATAGTTATTTATCCCTAGGATCTGCTCTGACCCATCAGTATCACAACACGGTGAGCCTTTTTTTTTTTTTTTTTTTTTGCGGTGTGTGGGCCTCTCACTGTTGTGGCCTCTCCCGTTGCAGAGCACAGGCTCCGGACGCGCAGGCTCAGTGGCCATGGCTCACGGGCCCAGCCGCTCCGTGGCATGTGGGATCTTCCCAGACCGGGGCACAAACCCGTGTCCCCTGCATCGGCAGGCGGACTCTCAACCACTGTGCCACCAGGGAAGCCCGAGCCTTGTTCTTTAGATGTTCACTTAGTCTATTAGCCCAGGTAAATCAACCAGGCAGTTAAGGTGACTGTGTGATTTTTGAGTTGTGTTCCTTTTCCTTTGTAGGTTGTTCAAATGATTTCATTTTGCATCATTCAGAATTGTTGTTATTCTATGTCATCTTGTTCACAAAATACCATTTGCCCTGAGCAAATTTCTGTTACATCTCAGAATAACTTAGTTTAAGGACAGAGTCTACAGTTTCCTGAATTTTGCAGTCTAGGAAACATGGTGGCATTATTTTCTTGCTAGAACAAAGTACAAACCCAGATTGAGTATTTATCCCTTTGATTACATGCCCAACACTCTGCATACATTTGTGTTTTATTCATTTATGACTGTATTTTATATATATGTATACATGCATGTAAATATGTATAAGTATATACACATTTAACATGAGGAATATAGAAAGATTGAGACATAAGTTTTGGTCCCTCTGTACTATCAGTAGTCATTTTCCCCCAATGTTTTGTTAAGAAATATTTCAAACATGTAAAAAAGTTGAATTGTCCAGTTGATACCCATATACCCACTGTGATGATTCTTCAATTAACATCTGGCTATATTTGCTTTATCATATAATTATCCATGTCTTCATCGCTGTATCCATCCATTTCCATCCCCCTGTTGTTGTCTTTCTAAGTGAGATGCAGGCTGCCCCTAATCGTGACCAGGTGCTCTGTTGGCAGGAAGCATGTATTACACTTTGGGTCCTCCCCGAGCGTTCGCCGAACCTCTTCTCGGAGAGACCTTGACATCTACTCATGACTCGGCCCAAAGCCTCACCAGCGGGCACAGAACCCTCCCAGTGGCCTCACCCAGGGCTTTATCCTTCTATGTGTGGCCTAGACCATTCCGATTCTCACTGTGCAAAGGTGTTCAAGATGCTGTATCTACCTTTTTACTTCCTCAAGCCAAGAAACATAACTAGACTCCCCAGAAGACGCTGTCTGCTCTCCATCCTTTAGCACGAGCCAAATGAAGCCTCTGACAAACACCAGCTCCAAAGGCAGACTGAGTTAGCCTTCCCCTTTGGTTACTTTCCAGCATCTCTGGTCTGGGCAGCCTCCCTTCCCCCTCCAGCTAGCCACTGGGGCTGACCTTTGAGGAGGAGTTCTCTGCTGTCCTGACCCACTGGGGCCCCAGTTCTGTCCTGGCTGGACGGCATGGCTCTGAGGAATGATGAAGGCCTTGCTGGGTGTGAACTTCCCATTCATTTTAAATCACTGCTTTCTCCGTTATTATTTTTATAACAATATCACAGTAATGGCCACTTCATGTGTGCATTCTGTCAAAAAAGAATTGTGAAGAAGTGAAAAACGTGTCTCCCATATAATTACAGAGTGAACCTAAGTCAAATATTATACTTATTAATGAGGGAACCAATAAATCGGTAAAGCTGGCTCAAAGGGCATTGGAAGAAGTGGGTGTTCATAGGCCTTTTTTTTTTTTTTTTTTTTAAAGGATAGAAGAGAATGATTAGGTAAGTGTGGAGGAAATGGTGAGGTACCGTTTAGATCAGCCTGGAGGTACTCCAGCTTCTGGGAGTGCTGCCAGCAAAAAGCCCTCTCTGTCAGCTCCCTTCAGGGTGTAGGGGAGGGAAACTTTTCCCTTCTTCTCTTCCAGGTCCTGTGATTGGTCTAATGATCACATTGATATAAAACAGATTAACAGGAGAAAAAATGAATTTAATTTTGTTGGGAGCTCATAAAAAATATGAGACTCGAAGAATTGACCAAAGCAGGCAGCTTTTATACCTTTTAAACAAAGAAACAATACATTTTGAAGAATTAATAAGACAAAGGGAATTAGACTTGGGGTGGTAAATTAGTGAAGACGTAACAGGGTTTGTTGATACAGCCTTCTCGGCCTTGAATTCTCTGGCTCTGGTGATAAGGATGTCTCTCTTCCTTCTGGTACAGGGAGAGTGCCTTTCACGTGGGAGATTTATTTCCTGCTTTTAGCGGGACAGAAAGGAGGGTCAGACTATCTTTCTTGCCCTAGCTGTTCCTTAAATAACTTTAATTCAAAAGAATCAGTATGCCTAAGCCTTGTATTTTGGGTGACCTGCCCAGAACCCCATCAAGGGGTTGCCTTAACTGAAGAAAGTCCCCTGGCCTCCTGGGCACCCCATGTCTGATCCATCTCTAGGTGTAAAGGCCGGATCTCTCACCCCCTGCTTGCGTTTGTCGAGGGTCATCCTATCTTCAGAACTGCCCATAGGGTCAACTGAGGCTTCTGTCATGACTGTGTGTCCCAGCTCACTTTTTTCTCTCCACCCAGAAATCTACAAGTTAACACATAGCTAGCTTCACAGTGTCCAAGGCCTTAATATATTGTCAATAGCAAAATTAAACCCAGATATATCCCTCTAGATATCAGGGTTTGGCTGACCTGTAGAGACAGATAGCAAATATTTTAGGCTTTGCAGGCCGTCCCCCCCCCCCCGCCCCCGCCCTCCATCTCTGTGGTCCTCTCCCAACTCTTCAGCTCCGCCCTGGGAGCAGGAAAGCAGTCACGAAGACTAAACAAATGGCTGTGTTCCAAAGACACTACTTACAAAAACAGGTGGAGGGTGGGATCTGGCCCACGGACCAGAGTGCTGACCCCTGCCCTAGATAGTTAAGTAATCAATCCTTGGGTAAGTGTGTTAAACACTATCCTAGTGTGACACTGAAAGGACAAGCTACCTGCCGTCTTTGCCCCGTTTGATGCTTATAGGATATAATTTCTAAATCCTACGACTGCCTACAAGGTGCTCATCTTAACATTTCACAAATGAGGTACCAGGATCAGTGAGGGTTCTCCATGGTCTTACTGTTTAAGTAGATGGTAGTTTCTGGAAGTGAGCATGGTGGATCTAGCCCTGAGGCTTGCTCTGTCCCCTTCCACCAGCCTACCTCACTGAGTCATGGGAAGCAGAGGTTTGAGTGACTCTTTGGAGAAAAGCACTCCCAAAACAGATTCACAGAGCCCAAAGGTATCTGAAGAGGCCCTGTTCAGCATTACACCCTCTGCTGTGTGTCCTGGACTTCTCACAGAGTAGGTGGATTTACCTGTGAGTAAGGCAATTTGAATGTAGAGAGCTCTTATCCATTAAGGTTTTAAAGAATTGTCCAGCCTGGACCTTGTTTCCTGGGCTGCATTCTTCTGACACAAGGAGGAGATAAGAACAGCTTACACATCGAGACAGAGATCTTACCTGAGCCGTGCCACACATGGCTCAGGTGTGTGGCATTGACGAAGCCCCTAGGTCAGCCAGAGACTCTGTTAGCATCACAGTGAAACATGCAGGATCTCTCTTCCAGCTCTCCCTTTACCGAAGTCCATTAAACTGGGCCTGGATTCGAATGCTGACTCCTATCACCAGCTATGCGACCGTAGGCAAGTTTCTTAATTCTCTCTGTACTATTTAATATGAAAATGAAATGAAGCTATCTATGTAAAGCTTGTAGAACAGTACTTGTAACACAGCAAGCACTATGAAAGTATTTTCTGTTATTGTTATTGCTACTGTTATCTTTAGAACTTAGTATGGTGCCTTGCTAGTAATAGGGGCTCAATAAGTGTCATTCAATGCATAAATGAGCCGCATGATAAATTAGATTCAGATTAAGTTGTGGAATAGTGCTCTCCAGTAGAGCTCTGTGATGATGGGAATGTGCTGTCTCTGTGCTGTCCACCGGCCACGTGTGGCTAATGAGCACTTGACATATGGGTAGTGTGATTGAGGAACTGCAATTTAAATTTTATTCAATCTTCATTTAAACTTGTAGCCACATGAGGCTAGAGGCTACCGTGTTGGACAGCACAGTCCTCCGAACACTCTAGTGTTTAGAGATTGTGATTCAATATTTGGCATTTTTCAAACATCTGCAAGTGATTAGAACAGGACTAGAACTCTTAGGCCAGTACTTTCTCATCCATCCACTCATCCATCCTTCAAGAAATAAATTCTAGAAGCCAATATTAAGTTCCTGCCATACGCCAGTTACTCTTCCGGGCACTAGCAGTCAGCAAAGAGAGAGAAGGTCTTGGCTGTCAAAGAACTTGTGTGCTAGTAAAGGAGTAGATAAAATAAAGGCAAACAGTAAACAAGCCACTTCCAGACAAGGTACGGGAGTGCAGTCAGGACAGAAGAGGGCATTGTAGTGGTGACTGGCTTGGAAGGGATTGTGGTGCTTGTTTAAGGAAAGCCTCCGTCAGGAGGGAACACCTGAGCTGAGACCTGTTTGGTGAGAAGGAGAGAGCCTTGTCATGCTCTGGGATCAGAGTGTTCCAGGCAGATGGAGCAGCAGATTGTCTTAAAGTTGGGGCCGTGCTTGGCCTGTTTGCAAAAACAGGAGGAAGGCCAGGTGGTGGGAATGGTGAACACAATAGACTGTGGTCATTAGGTGAACTTGGAGAGGAGGGCAGGGTGGAGTTTTTCGGGAACTTGCGGGCCAGGGTCCTGAGTTAGGATTTTATTCTCGGGGAACCATAGGAAGATCCTGAGCAACGCCTCCTGGATTCAGTCTCTCTTTCATTGCCATGGGTGATGGGGAGGGGTGTGGCAACGTGGTGGTAGCTCATGGGAAGGGATACTGGTGCCTGGGGCACAGACAGTGGCAGTGCAGATAGAAAAGTTGAGAGATGGGGATCTACCAAGGTAGAGCCAACAGAACTTACTGCTGGGTGGATTGGATCTTGAAGGTCACAGAGTTTTTATATAACCCCGTCCCCAAATATACTTACACAGTGAGACTGAGTATCTCACTGACTGAATAAATTTACCTTCCTTCCCTCATCCTTCAGGAGGCTGCTGAGAAGCTTCGTGATGCCTAGGAGTATGGGTTAGGGGATTATAAAGCATGTAGCCCAAAGCAGTGTTTCTCTGACTTGAAAGTGCAGATCATCCGGGGATCTTGTTAAAATGCAGACTCTGACTTTGTAGGTCTGGGGTGGGGTCTCAGATTGTGCATTTCTAAAAGGCTCCCCCATGGTGCCAGTGCTACCTTTGCTTGAGCCCCACTTTACCTAGGGAGGCCTTACTCCTGCTATGTAAAGGCACAAAACTGTGACCCTCCAGAGCCTGTGTGTCTTAGCAGCAGGTTGTAGGTACCTGGGAAGAACTCACAAGAATCCCGCTGGAGTTCATTCTTCTAGATCTGCAGGAGCATCTTGGTCTTGTGGCTATGAGCCCTCTCTAGAGACTCAAGGAATTTGCTTTGTGAGTAGAGGAACTCCCTGCCTCTTTGTTTGTCCTTTGGGAACAGAATTGCCCAGCAATTATTTCACAGCCTGTAGCAGTGTAGGCAGCTCTTCAAATCCAATCTCCAGAACTACATTTGAGGGGATGTATTTTACATGAAAAAGTAACCTTTAAAGGACCTGTGGGCTAGAAGCCCTGTGACTCTCTCTATATTGTGTATTATTAACACAATGCATTTACCTGGTGCCTGGGTGGGAGAAATGAGACTTGATCACCAGAGATATTAACAATAAGATGATCGGTTTCAGCAGAGAGGAAGTTCTCCAAAGCGGTGCCTCTGGCTCTGGGTCCATTTCTTAATGAAATGGGAAAAGGAAGTGTCAGAACGTTTAATAGGATACATTTCGCTGAAGAGCATTACTGTAAGTGAAACCTATTACCAGGCTGTAGGATTTAGGGCTGTTTTGAAATGAGTGTACTTACTCCCTTGTAGAAGGGGCTAGTTCAACCATATTGATCATCCGGCGCCGGCACAGAATGTTTTATTGAGTCAGGATTGCATATGGAAGCTTTTTGTAAATGAAACTAACATTTGATGATTGGGAGAAAATGACTGTGACTTGCCATCTGGTTCCTCAGCCAATACCATTGATTCATGGTGCTTGTAGTAGTTCTTAATAATCTGCCCCATTTCACATTATATGAGATATTGAAGCTATGTTCCTGATTCCTCCAGTCTAAACATTTAGGGTTATTGCACCAAGCTTAAACTCCAGCTTTCTTCCATCTAATTTTTTTGAGTTCTCAAGTGCTGTGACATTTATCATCACAGGTTATTAAATTATCATGTGGTAGTTTGCATTTTAATTATGTTATTCACTTCTAATAAATGCAAATCTTCCTCTTGAAGCTCACATAGATTTTTTTTAACTAGACAGAGGGGGGGACGTTGAACTGTCTAGACCCACCTCAGCCAAAATGATCGACATCCTTTCTTGTTTCTGAGTGGGAATTTATTCAGTAAAGCGCTCACTCTGTGGGTTTGACCCGCCAAAGAAGCCTGATTCTTCCAATTCCCAATGTTCGTTTTCCCCTTTTATTTCTCTCTTCTTTCTGGAATTACTGCTTACCCCAGAGAGAGCAGCTTAAAAGGAAGAATCAGGCATAGTCAAAGAGAGACTTTACTGAAATGTCTTCCGTTCATAATATGGTCCTAGAATTAAGGCAGCAGCTTTTCCTGTGTTTGTAGAAGTGCTCCCAGCATAAGCATATACATCTCTCTACTCTGTAAACCAGCCAGTTACGTCCCGGATGGGGAGTCAGAGTGACGGCCCCAGTCATCACAAAGAACCTTTATCTGCCAATAAAATAAAAATCAAATCCGCGGTATGGCCACAATTTCTTTTCAGGGCTGGAACTCCAGGCAGAAGTGGCATGTGGAGCTGCTCCTTCTGGAGGGACACTGTCCCCAGTGTGAATAAAGGGGAGCCTTACATAAGATGTCTATCATTTTTGTAAGAGAATGGTCAGAACTGTCCTTAGAAAAGTCTCTGTGATGCCAGTTAGGACTCTGCCAAGAGGTATCACGGGCTCAGTAGCCAAACAGTCCTGGGTGGAAATCCTGACTCTGCCACTTTCTAGCTGTATGATCTTAGGAAAAATAGGTAACTGTTTTGATCTTTAGTCTCCTCTGGAAAATAGAATCATGCCTTCTTGGCAGCTGGAGAGTTGTAAGAATTAACAGTAGCCTACCGTCACTTTCTACCACACTGTGTGACATTTTCTGTACAAAATGTTGGTCTCAAAACAAAGCAAAAATATTAAGGAGTTGGATGTGACCGCTAATCTTTTATCCTGGTTTTTACATTCTTTGGATCACAATAAACAATCAACAGCCTTCGAATGATTCAAATGATTCCGTTTCCTTCCTCCTGGCTCTTTAGACTGTGTCGCAAGCAGTTTTCTTTGCTGATGCAAACGCCGGGACTGTCATCTTGATAAAGCCAGTCTCCCTGGACACTGGTGGCCGAGTGGATGGGTTTGTTCCCATGTGCCAAGCTGAATCTGCCCTGCAGCCCAGGCTCTCCCAAAGGCAGTGTCGGAACTGGATGTCCAGGGCCTGCCATGGCAACGCTATCTCTTCTGTTTTCTGACTCGTCGAGGCATCCTGCGGTGGTTGACATGTCAGCTGTGGGAGCTGTAACTGCTGGGCAAAACCAGGTGTGTCTGAGTGCACGAGAGTCTTCGCTCTAGACGCACAGAGTTTTCTGAGTCGAAATGGAATGAGAGGCAGAAAGCACATGCTCACGGTTTATTTCCGATGCTCTTGGCTTGCGTGAAGGTGTCTCTTTCAACACATCTTATTTTCTAAGCATGAAATCAAAGGGAGATAACGTGACCCAGTTAATACGATAGGGCTCCAGCACGTCCCAGGGGAGGCATCCGCTGACCATCCCTCATACACAAAGCTCCCTTCTCAATAGCAGAGCCCTGACCCTGGGTCCAGAGTGCACATAGCAACATGCTCACAGCTCTCTGGTCCCAAGTGAGGCAGTAGCCACTTTCTTACCTAGACGACAGATATACTGCCCTGTATGTCATCCCACCGAAGAGGCAATGCCTCTGTTCTAGAAAGTGGAGACTGTAGTCTTTGCAGAATGCATTTTCTCGTACGTTTGGCAACATCTCTAATACCAGCTTAGACCTGCATGTCTGTGCAGTTTCCCCAAACAGGGTGTCTCTCCCGGCCTCTAGCTTTTATTAGATACAAACCATCTCATTTCCATAACTGTTCTCCTTGTCGGGTCTGGCTGTATTATTCTCTGGCCCTCAGAACCGTTTGGGTCTCTTCTCAAAGGGCCAAGAAGGCTGTACTCACTTCCTCATTTCCAGCTGATCTGGAAAAATTCAACTAAAGGAATTTGATATTTAGATCCACAGTATCCTAGCGTTTTACTCAGCGGGTTGAGGTCCTCTTCTCCATGCCTTCATCATGAGACACCCCCACCCCCAGCGCATGCATGCTCAGGGGGGTGATATCACCCCTAGTGGAGGGAAAATTGCTTCTTCTGGGGGAGGGGCGCAAAACCATTATTGCTCTTTTTATGTATAAAGCATAGATATACACACAACATATAAGCAGATATGTAGTATGACTGTGGTATTAAAATATCATGGGGGGGCCAATTAGGAAGAAATGTCTAAAAAGGCTCTTGGGTGATAATGAAAAAAGGTTGAAAAACACTGCTCTAGAGTTTTCCTCATGATGCCTCCTTTTCCCTACTCACAAAAAGTAATGCTTAAGAGGGGACCCCTTTGCTCTCCACTTGGGGTAAAGACATTGCTAGATGTAGTTCTGGAAGGAGGGAAAGGCTACTGTGTCTCCAGCTGAAGAGTTATTTAGAACTCTTTTAGGGAAAGTCATGCCGGAGTTTTAAATAACAAAGGAATCGCCTGCAGAGATTTCAAAATTCCAACTGCTGGACCCCACCCCAAATGTACCCCAGAATCTTCTGGAACTCTGGACATCACTTGGGTGATTCCTAAATAGTCACACCAACACGAACTCCACAACTGCTGATGTAGATAGAAGGAGAGAAAGTGGCTTAGATTAGAAGCTGGCCCAGGGCCAGAAAGTGAACTGTTACATAGGTCTACTGCTCACCACCTCTCCTCACGCTCTGCGCTTTGGCAAACTGGATGGTGTAACCAAAATTCAGCCTCTGTACACTGGTACCAAATTGAATTTTGGAGACTGAGTTTTGGATGAAGTAGAAAAGAATAGCTTTATTGCTTTGCCAGACAAAAGGGACCACAGCGGGTTAATGCCCTCAAAACAGTGCCTGCCGACCTGGAGGGGATAGTGAGGAGTTTTATAGTAATGGTTCAAAGAGGGCGCGATCAGCTCATGGACGTACTTCTGACTGGTTGGTGGTGAGGTAAGTGGGAATCAGCATCATCAACCTTCTGGTTCCAACTGGTCTGGAGTCTACATGCTTGTGGGCAGCATACAGTTAACTTCTTCCACCTGGTGGGAGTTTTAGTTCTGCAGAAGAGCTCAAAGATATTGTTATGTGTATCCCTTGAGAAGGAACCCGGACCCTGCCCAAAGGCTGCACTATTGTTACTTGACTGCTCCTCCCTTGTCTCCGCCTCCCCTCTGTTCCTTGATTAGCAACTGTTTGAACCTGCCCTTTGGAACTCAGGAAAGGTCATGGAGGCTGCATGAAGCCTATTTCGTACAAACAACAAGTGGGGGACACAGAACGGCTTTTGTGCCCAGGAGCCCCACAGGGTCCTGCTCAGTTTCAGTGGTGCATAGTTCACCAGACATACCCCACCCTTTTCCACCTCCTTGCATTTGCACGGAAGGCTCTCTCCACTCGGATTCCCCTTTCTTTCATCTTAACCTATCAACATTTTACTTGTTCTGTAAGACCTAGCTCCAAAGATTCTTCTTGCAGGAAGTCTTTCATGAACCTCCCCAATCCACCCCCATTTTCTTATTGCACTTACCACATGCTGCCTTCCATTTTGGCTCTTTGTACACATTGCCTTATTTTTCCGTTTTATTGAGGTATAGTTTATATACCATAAAATCCATCCATTCTAAGTGTACAATTCAGTGATTTTTAGTTGATTTATAAAGTTGTGCAACCATCCCCACAATCCAGTTTAAAAACTTTTTCATCACTCCAGAAAGTTTGCTCATGCCTGTTTGCAGTCAGGCCCCACCCTACCCCCAGCCCCAGGCAACCTGCTTTCATTCTCTATAGGTTTGCCTTTTCTAGATATTTCAAATCCATGGAATAATACAATATATAATCTTTTTCATCTGGCTTCTTTCAATTAGCATGATTTTTTGAGGTTAATTTATGTTGTAGCATGTATTGGCAGTTCCATTTCACTTGCAAATACTATTCCTTGGTATTGTAATGTAGTGGATATTAGATTAACTGGATTGGATTAGTATCATATTTATGGATATACCCCATTTTGTTTAATCATTGACCATTGGTGGACATTTGGGTTGTTTCCAGTTTGGGGTTATCATGAATAATGCTATTTGCAGTCTCTCTATAGACATATGTTTTCAATTCTCTAGCGTAGAATTGCGTGTGGAATTGCTGGGGCATGTGGTAAATTTTTATGTTATTGGAGTATAGTGGATTTACAAAGTTGTGTTAGTTTCAGGTGTACAGCAAAGTGATTCACTTATACATACATATATATATTTTTTCAGATTCTTTTCCCTTATAGGTCATTACAAGATAGTGAGTAGTTCCCTGTGCTATACAGTAGGTCCTTGTTGTTTATTTTATATACGGTAGTGTGTATATGTTAATCCCAATTTATCCCTCCCCCCAACCTTTCCCCTTTGGTAACCATAAGTTTGTTTTCTATACCTGTGGGTGAATTTCTGTTTTGTATGTAAGCTCATTTGTATCATTTTTTTTGTTTTTTTAGATTCCACATGTAAGTGATATCATATGATATTTGTCTTTCTCTGAGTTACTTCACTTGGTATGATAAGTGAATCTCTAGGTCCATCCATATTGCTACAAATGGCATTATTTCATTATTTTCTTATGGCTGAGTAATATTCCATTGTGTGTGTGTGTGTGTATATATATGTGTGTGTATATATATATATATATATATAATCATCTTCTTTATCCATTCATCTGTCCATGGACGTTTAGGTTGCTTCCATGTCCTGGCTATTGTAAATAGTGCTGCAATGAACATTGTGGTGCATGTATCTTTTTGAATTATGGTTTTCTCCAGCTATATGCCTAGGAGTGGGATTATAGGATCATATGATAGCTCTAGTTTTAGTTTCTTAAGGAGCCTTGATACTGTTCTCATTAGTGGCTGTATCAATGTACATTCATGTGGTAAATTTATATACAACTTTTTAAGAAACTGCCCAGTTGTTTTTCAAAGTGGCTGTAACCATTTCATCTTTTCATTCCTACCAGCCTCAAATGAGGCTTCCAGTTTCCCTACATCCACATGAATGCTTCGTATTGTCTGTATTTTTTTATTACACCCATTCTAGTGGGCGCGTAGTGGTAACTTGTGATTTTTATTTGCATTTCCCTAAAGACTAATGATGCTGAGTATCTTTTCAAATGCTTATTAGGCATTTATATGTCTTCTTTGGTGGAATGTCTGTTTAAATTACTTGCCTATTTTTAAAATTGGGTTGTTTGTCATTTTATTATTGAGTTGTACCATTGGTAGGATGTGTCGTTCAGATCTCTTTATTCTTACTGATTTTCTGTCTAGTTGTTTTATCAGTTATTGAGAGGGATATTAAGATCTCCAACAATTATAATTGAATTGTTTATTTCTCCTTTCATTTGTCAATTTCTTTTTCATTTATTTTGGGGCTCTGTTATCAGTTTAATGTGGTTGGGTTTACATCTGC
Source organism: Aethalodelphis obliquidens (assembly GCF_003676395.1). Lineage (NCBI taxonomy): Eukaryota > Metazoa > Chordata > Mammalia > Artiodactyla > Delphinidae > Aethalodelphis > Aethalodelphis obliquidens. The sequence continues at coordinate 3,947,100 of NW_020837993.1, forward strand.
CATTTTGTAATTTGTTTTATGTCTCATATCTTTTTGGTGCCTTTGTTCCTTCTTTATTGCCTTCTTCTGTGTTAAATAGATTTGTTCTCATGCTTCATTTTATGTTTTGAATCATTTTCTTAGTGATTGCATCTACAATATATATCACAATTATAACAGTCTACTTCAGATTAGTACTAACTTAATTCATATTTTTTATAAATTTATTTATTCATCTTTTTATTTTTGGCTACATTGGGTCTTCATTGCTGCACACGGGCTTTCTCTAGTTGTGGCGAGTGGGGGCTACTCTTTGTTGCAGTGTGTGGGCTTCTCATTGTGGTGGCTTCTCTTGTTGTGCAGCACGGCTCTAGGCACGCAGGCTTCAGTAGTTGTGGCACATGGGCTCAGCAGTTGTGGCTCCTGGGCTCTAGAGTGCAGGCTCAGTAGTTGTGGCGCACGGGCCTAGTTGCTCCGCGGCATGTGAGATCTTCCTGGACCAGGGCTCGAACCCGTGTCCTCTGCATTGGCAGGTGGGCTCCTAACCACTGTGCCACCAGGGAAGTCCCCTAACTTAATTCTTGTAAAATATGGAAACTTTGATCTTATAAAGCTCCATTTCTCCCTCCTGCTTTGTGCCATTGCCACATATATATTAGATCTATATATGTTATTAATTGAGCAACACAGTTATTGTTTTATGCAATCCTGTGCCTTTTAAAGAAGTTAAGAGGGAAAATATATTTATACAGCCTTCTGTATTTACTCACATATTTAATTTTCCTGGTACTCTTTATTTCTTAGTGTATATATTTGAGTTACTGTATGGTGCAATTTCCCTTCCACCTGAAGGAATTCCTTTAGTGTCCCTTGCAAGGAAAACCTGCTAGCAATGAATTCTTCCAGTCTTGTTTATCTAGGAATATCTTTATTTTGCCTTCAATTTCAAATAATAGTTGTGTTGGTTATGGTATTCTTGATTGATAGTTTTTTTCTTTCAGTTCTTTAAATATACCATTCCACTGCTTTCTGACTTACCTTGTTTCCAATGAAAAGTCAGCTCTTAATCTTATTGAAGAGCCCTTGTATGTGATGAGTTTTTTTTTTTTCTCCTTGCTGCTTTGAAGGTCGTCTTTTGAGTTTTTGCCTTTCAACATATAAGTGAACAGGTTATAATGTGTCTGGGCACGGATCTCTTTGCTTTTGTTCTACTTGGGCTTTGTGGAGCATCTTAAATCTATAGATTCATGTTTTTCACTACATTTTGGATATTTTAGCCATTATTTCTTAAAATACTTTTTCTTCCCCTTTTCTCTCATCTTTCCTTATGGGACTCCCGTTATATGTATATTGCTGTACTTACTGGTGCCCCACAGGTATCTGAGGTTTTGTTCATTTTTCTTCTTGGCTCTTAAAGATACATTAATTTATCTTTTAGTTCACTGATTATTTCTTCTGACATCTCCCATCTGATATTGAGCCTCTCTAGTGAGTTTTTAATATCAGTCATACTTTTCAACTTCAGAATTTCTAATTTTTTTGTTCTTCTTGTTGTTGGTACAATAACTATGTCTTTATTCAGATTCTGTATTCATTGGATTATTGTCATATTATTTAAATTTTAAACATAGGTTTCTCTAGTGTTTTGAACATATTTATATTAGGTGCTTTGAGCCTTTGTCTGTTATGTCCAACATTGGGACCCACTTTGAGACAACTTCTGTTGACTCCTTTTTTTCCCCTGAGAAAGGAAAGACCATGCTTTCCTGTTTGTTTTTTGCACGACTTAATTTTTTGTTGAAAATTGAGCGTATTAGATAATATACTCTAGCAATTCTGGATTCAGTTTTCTGTACACCACCACCCCCACTCCCACCTGAGATTTGCTATCACTGCTGTTTAATTATGTGCCTAGACTGAATCTGTGGAATCTGTCTCTCTCATGGTGTGTGGTCATGGATATCTTGACTCAGTTTTTTGTTTTTAATTCTTGTGTGTGTGTGTGTGTGTTTCATGTTTTAAATTCTTGTTTTTATTTTTAAGCCTTTCTTCCTGGGGGTCACCTCTGTGTCTGCATAGTCAATGATTGGTCAGAGTTTGAGTTCAAATGCCTCAAGCACTAAGATTTTATTCAAACTTAAGGCAGCTTTTATGTCTTCCCAGCTTTTACTTTCTTCTGGGCCTTTTGGCATCTCCTTTGCCTATGTACACAGGCTCACAGTCAGGCAGGAATGAGTAGAGAAAGTGGACCCTCTCTGGTCTCTTTTCCACTTGTGCGTGGCCTTACAGTCAACCAGGGATCTGTGGGGAGCTTATCAAGGACCCTGTGGCTGATCTTCCTGTTACATTTCTGTATAGTCGGCCAGTCTGTTGCTTGCCCCAGCCAGCACCATGACCTCCGAGTAGCTGAAGTGGACTCCCCTGTTCATTTGCCATTGGGATTGCTATTCTTACCTACAACACCACGGAGTGTGGGGTTTTTCACATCCACTGCAAATCAAGTGGACTCCCTCCAGCCACGAGGCTGCTGGTTTGCAAGGCCAGCCCACCTGGTAGAGTAACTGGGCCAACCAACATGGGAGGGGCATGGGAGGGAGGGAAAGAACCCAGATCCCCACTGTTCTTACCAGAGGTTCAGAAGTTTTTCTGGAATAAATGCTCCTCAATCTGTTGTATGTTTTAGTCAATTTCCAGAGTCTTGAAATAGTTGTTTTCGACAATTTTGTCTAGTTTTGTCATTGTCCTTTGAGGAGAGAATTTGTCAAGTTACTCACACTGCTATTCTGTCCCCGTTGTCTTTTCCCATCTTTTAGAGAGGAAAAATCATGTGGCAGGAAAAATCGTGTGTATTTAAAGGTATGGACTCTGACACCAGACCACCTGGGCTTTAATTGGCGCTGCCATTTACTACCTGGAAGAACTTGGGCAAATTGCTTAACCTCTGGGCCTCTGCTCTCTGTAAAATGGGGATAATAATAGTACCTACCTAATGGAATTGTTGTGCTAATGAAATGGATTAATATACATAGAGTAAGAGGAGCAGTGCTTGGCACACCGTAAGTGCTATAAAATGTTAGCTTTTGTTGTTATTTCAGGGAGGGCGGGGACTTCTCTAGGACTTTAGGTCCCATATCCTTGGCCTAGTACCTTGCATAGTCAGCCCCTCTGACCCTCAGACCATCTATACTAAGTGATGCTTGATGTGTAGAGGAAATGAGGGCAGTTCTCAGAGTAACCGCAGGTGTGGGGAGGAAAGACTGCATGGGACCCAAGGAACAGATGGCCTTGTGCCTTGTTGAGGCCAAATGTTGTTCAGTCTTTGTCTTGGGCTCATGTGTATTTGTCCTCCCAGCCCCCGGAACTGCCTAAAATGTTCAAGTGCTACTCATGTACCATATTGAGTTGGAGACCAGGTCTGCACAGTTGTGTTTCCAAGCAGTTAATTAGCACAGTTCCCACATTTCAGAAGTTTCCTTGCAGCATGCAGCTCCAGGAGTGGACAGAGCAGCTTGGCCATGCTGCTTACTTAGGTACTTGCACAAAGGGAAGGACCACTGGGGAGCTGCAGGAGGGCAGGAGAGCTTACGGTGTGTGTTTACCAACTCAGGTTGCTGTGCACCTGTGCAGAGCCATCGTGCCTGTGGGGAATTGGTATTGTTGCCTCCAACGGACACAAGTGGGGTGAATGGAATACGGGCTGAGTTCAGTCCCCGCTCACCACTTGGTGGGTCACCTTTGAGCAGGACAGCTGTATGTAGTGACCTGGTTTAGCCACCATGAGCCCTACTCAGTGCTCAGGAGCAGGGCCACAGACACGATAAGACAGCCCTTGCTCTCAAGGAGTTTCATCCTTCATGAGGGACGCTAGACAGGCCAAAATAATCATGGCCAGGGAGAAGGTGAAGGGTGTTCTCGGAGGAGGTGTCATTTGAAATGCCTGCTGCTGGGTAAGTAGGGGTTTCTGAGGTGAGTGGAGTGGGATGGATGGTATTTGCCCATTTGAGGGCCAGGGGATGAGAAAGATCCGGGCCAGTGTAGGAGAGTGCAAGGAGGGATTCTTGCAGGAGGCTGACCTAGAGGCAGAATGCGGCCAGATCTTGGTGGGTCTGGCAGTTCAAGCCAAGGAGCTTGGGCTTTTCTAGTTGGCAGTGGGCATCACTGGAGAGTTTTATTTAGAGAATTAACTGGGGGTGGATTGAATGAGGTGAGACAGGAAAGAGGACAGCGGCCCATGCAAATGCACTTGGGAGAACTCGGGGAAGAAGAGGGAGTGAGAATGGAGAATGTGGGGATCCCCCCCATGAGAATAGTACAGTGACTCCAGAACCATCAGGTGTGACCTTGGAGAATCCTGGCCAAGAGAACAAGAGCCAAGGAGGAGGAGAGGAGCGTGGAGGGCAGCTAAGCCGTGCATGTCATGAGGGAGGGGTCGGCTATGTCAGAAATCAGGGAGACCCCGTGTGAGAAAATAACACATTTAAGATGTAGGAGCTCATGGGGAAGCTTTCTCAGGAGCAGCTTCCACGGCCCTAGGAGAGTCGGGAAGCCCCATTGCTCTGCATTGACTCGAGCGTGGGAAACAGGGCCGTCTACCTGGCAAACATGGACTATCTTTATGACCTTGATGGAAGGAAAGATGAATTCACGGCAGTGACCAGAAAGGTGATTTTAAGTTGTGGTTTTTAACATGGATGGGCATTGGTCAAGCTAGAGGATAGAATGGAGATGGAGCCGGTGGAGGCGGAAGAGACAGCAAAGAGGGCAACATGGTGGAGGAAGATCTTCAGGAGACAGCAAAGAGGGCAACATGGTGGAGGAAGGTCTTCAGGCGACAAAAAGGGATGCATGGGCAGAGGGGGCTGTGCGGAACGGAAGGGGGCAGCTCTGGGTGGAGCTGAAGTGGGTGCCCCGCAGTGCCTTCCCTCCCTTCCCCCGTCTTTCTCCAGTAGGCTCCCACTTCTGAATCCAGCAGGAAGAAGTTCTGTTGTCACATCCACACTTAACGTCAGCTTCTCTGTTTCTTTGATCAGTTACAGGTACCCCTTTGGGTACTTAGTTTACATATCGGTACAGCACTGTTAGCTCCTTGAACAAGGTCACATGCATCCAACAAGCAGGAGACTGTTTTCCTCAGGGGGGAGTGAGACCAAGTAGTGCTGAGTACTTTTCTTCTAACGTGGCGGGGGGGACAGAACCGGACTCAGCATCAGGAGGCGTTGCTGTCACTTACAGGTGTGTGATCCTGGTCTAATTACCGTACTGCTCTGGGCTCCTGGGTCCTCCCAGTAAAATATGGGGAAGGGGCTAGATCATCCTCAACATCCACTTTGGCAGTAACGTCTGTTGTTCCTGCGATCCATGACTGTGTGTCTTAGGTGAAGTTCGAGGGTGTTTTTTGCCTGAGATGCACTGAAATAACAGTGGAAGGATCTACAGTTGGATTTGAGCAGTGAGCTGGTGTGAGCAGGTCCAAGAAGATGAACTCTTAAGGTGTGTGGCTGTTCCCTTCATTGCTCTGACACCAAAACTGGACTTTCTTAGTCTTCTGGAAGCTGTTTAACGCACGTGAGCGGGCACTGTTTTGTTCTGACCCCTGTCTATCTTACACCTGGATGCACAAGCTTTGTCAACCATACTATTTTCTTCTCAGCTTATCTGGGTGATTCATTTCTAAGAGAGGATATAATTAGGTGGAAGTAGATTATCTTGGTACTTAGGACTTAACCCTACCTGTCTGGTGCTTTGCTCTTGAGGAATTATATATAATGACTTTGTACACTGTCCTGGTAGAAGCAGTTTATATGTAGCATACTCCTGTGGAATTACAAGTAAAATCGGGAGACCAGGAAGAAAAAGAAATGAAATGCTCAAGTGCAGCCCTGGCATCCCACACCATTATTGCTCTAGCATTGGCTGCAGGCTTGAGTCAGAGATTCCTGGGAAGCAAAGCAAAAAGGGAAATACAGCTATAATCATACTGTTTAATAGCCTTTGGTTGGGGGTAGCTGCTGGCGGGGTTGGGAGTGGGGATGACGATAAAATTAGTTCCTAGGAAAAGCAGAGCTTTTTCTAGTACTTAATTAAAAACATTGCCCATACCAGCCTTAACCCAGTGTTTCTGAAAGTATTTATATTTTTCGCAAGGGAAGCACAGGATTTGAAAAATGAAGGCTCCGTAGTCAGGAGAGTTTCAGGAAATATCTATCAATATTTGGATGGATGATTAACAATGAATATTATCATTTGGAAATCTCTCATAAGTCTTGTACAGAAACCTGTTTATCTTTGTTCAACCCAGAATTTTCAAAATTACCTATGACTTCATAATGCTTTTCCTGCCTGCATAGCTTTTAACACTAAGTTTTTTTTTTTGAACAGCAAGTTTGCTGCTAGAGCCCATTAGCCTTTACCACCTGGGTCAGGGGAACCTCACCGAGGCAGGAAGCATATTGCTTGGTCACTCAGGTATGGGGTCTGTGGGACTGGGCTTCAGTCCTTGCCCCTCTGCTCACCAGCTGCGTGGCTATCATCGGGCTAGTCATCTTCTCCAGCCTCAGGTTTCTCATCTGTAAAACTGGATAATAATATGACCTACCTCTGGAATCATCGTGTAGAATAAATATGTCAATCGATGTAAAACCCTCAGGACCATCCCTGGATAAGTAACTAATACGTGTTCTTCTGCTTGTAAGGAATATTGTCCCCATTCCGGAGGGTACCCTGCCCTGATGCCACGTCGCTCCCACGTGGCTGGGTACTAACTCTAGTGCTTCTTTGGGTACTGACTGTACTTCTCTTTATTTTGGCAGAGAGCAGCTCTATTGGCCCTTTGTGATAATTGCCTATTTTCATAGTTGTCTTCTCTGTTATACTATGAGCTGGTTAAGGACACCTGCAGCCCCGGAATTAGAACTTGACATGGCTACTCAATCTGGGGTTTTCAGTCTTTCTGACAGTGTAAGCCCGGCCCCTAGGGCATACAGAGAGTCTGATTCAGTGAAAACAGCTCTGCCTGGTGTGTGTGTGTGTGTGTACATTGTTAGCATGTTAGATGGAAATCTCTTAAGACTCTGGTCCTCTGTACATTTTTGTTGAATGCCGAGGAAATCATTTAACTCCTATTGTTCTTGAAGTTTCTCTAATAAAAGAGACCTGGCACCACGTAAATTGTGAATTGAAAGAATGGTCTCAATTCCTGTGAAAGGTACTAAACACAGACTATTAATAATAGGACTGATGCAAAAATTTCTAGTAGTGCCTTTACAGCTCAGTCACTGAGTGGAAGAAAATTCTATTATCTGTACCCAGCAGGGACGGAGAATCCTTGTTTTTCTGTGATGGACCACTGAGCTATGGAGAAAAATCAATGACAAGATTCATAAGCAGGAAGAAAATTTAGAGATTTTTTTTTTAAAGAAGAGGATCATAAAACTTTACACATTCTCTTAGAATTAAATGAACATAAGATTTCACTAAATGTAAGGAATAATAATTTAAAAAAGATGCCTCTGTTGTACTTTAGGGCTATTTAGGGAAGAGAGTAGAAGAGAGAAACTAAGAAACAGGGTACAGAGGGGAAAATGGTCTGAGAAAGATGCAAATAATTCACAAGGGTGCAGGAAATGACCGAGAAGAAGTCTCAGAGATGCAGACGAATGAGGCCTTTCTAAGGAAAGAGTGTCCAAGACTGACTCTCAGAGAGCAGGGTGACCAGAGGGAACGATGGTCTCTTGTTAAAGACCCAGGTGCAGAGAGAGCTGGCAGGCTCTCGGGATACTTCTGCGAGGAAGGGTAAGGCCATGTTGCATATTCGCAACCCCAGGCATAACTGCAGTCACAGTGACAAACATCGGACAGCACGTTTCCTCCTCATTTGTGGCAAGCTTTGAGGGCAGAATCATCACCTCCGCATTACAGATCAGAAAAGGGAGCTGCAGGCGTGTTAAATGCGTGGTTCGTGTGTGGCTTTCAAAATCCCTCATGTTTTCCGTCTGCCCCTCTTCTCACCCCTTTACACACACCAATGCCTTTGGCATGGGCTGAAGGCCAGAGTCATATCTAAATCAGAGGTTCTCCATATGATTCTTGCTCTGCTTTTTAAGAAAAAATCGTCAATTTACACCCATTTATTATGTCATAAAACAGGCTAAATCATTCCATCAGAAATAAAGCGACATTGACTGTTTGTCAATGGACAGTCTGTTGGCCACCAGGGCAATTACAGGACTCATTGTTGTGTTGTTCTCTGTTACCTGGCTCTGCAAACCTCAGATCCTGGAATTCACAAATGAATGCCTCGTGCATGCCGTTTCCCCTGTGCCCTAAATGACTGGCTCCAAGGAGCTGCTGTTCAAGTGAAAAACAAAACCACACAATGTGTGCCTCCCTCACCTGAAGCAATTGCTGCTGCTGCTGCTTCATCCTCGGGAGATGCTCTCTGGGCTTCTGTGGTTGGACCCCTTCCCGCCTTTGCTGCAAGACCACGTCCTGGCACATCAGGCAAGCAATTGAAATGGGCTTGCAACTTCCTTTCATGGGATTAAAAAACAAACTTGCATTGAAGTTGTGCCCGGAATGGCTTTTCCATGGCAGCAACAGGAGTGCTTTGCAAACTTGTTATAAATGGCCAGCATTGTTATTGCCAGACTCAGGAATAAGGCAATTTCCCAAACTGGATTGACGGAGAAGTGAGCAGGAGTTTGGCAATCTGTGGCCTGCGGCCAAATCCAGCCATGGCTTATTTTTTTTTATTTTTATTTTTTAAAGATTTTTTTTTTTGATGTGGACCATTTCTAAAGTCTTTATTGAATTTTGTTACAATATTGTTTCTGTTTTGGTTTTTTGGCCACGAGACAGGTGGGATCTTAGCTCCTCGACCAGGGATCGAACCTGACCAGGGATCAAACCCACACCCCCTGCATTGGAAGGTGGAGTCTTAACCACCGGACCACCAGGGAAGTCCCGTGGCTTATTTTTAAAGTTTTCTTGGAACACAGCTGTGGCCATCATTTACATACTGCTTACCGATGCTGCTTTTGTGTTAGGATGACATAGTTGGAGTTGCTGCAGAGACCAAGTGGCCCAGAAGCTGAAAATATTTACTGTCTGGCTCTTCACGGAAAAAGTGTGCTGATGCCTGTTCAGGAGCCCCAATAAGGGGACCTCTGGGCCTTTCTTTAACTACAGTTTAATGTGAGGTCGACATCCACACTGTTTCTGCATCTGCTCCCAACAGCGCTGGGCACCGCTGCTGGGCGAGTTGTTTGAAGGTACAGCTTCCTTCATGTTCCCCGGGCGGCAGCCTGCTGGGCTGTGGTGTCTCGTGCCTCTCCGAGCAGAGGGGCTTTTAGATGCAGGTTCTCTGCACTCACGGGCTCTCCCCAGCCTCGCAGCTCCCTCAGCCCTCACACGGGCTCCGGACTGAGGCACGGCAGGCTCCCCAGGGTCTTTTTCAGCTCCAGCTTCCTTGACCCAGGCCTCCTATCAGCCGTGGCTCTGCTGCTCTTTACATCTGAGGCATCACACACAGGCACCCTTCTCTGTGGTTCTGCCAGCACGCCCCTACGGAAGCCTCGTTTCTCACCAGCTCTGCTGAAATAGTTGCCTGGGCAGTTTCTCCTCCCTCCACATGCGCCACACCTGCCGGGATAGTGTTACTGAAGGATGGCTCCCCAAGGACCTCCAAATCAACCCTCAACCTAGTCTTTTAAGGCCGTTTTACCTCCTCATGGCGCTCTGGGGCCAAAAAGGTCTTCCTCCCTTTTCCCAGGAATGGTCTGAATTTTCCCTTTGCCATTCCTCCCACCTCCCACTGGTTAGAATGGCCATCATCAAAAAATCCACAAACAATAAATGCTGGAGGGGGTGTGGAGAAAAGGGATCCCTCCTGCACTGTTGGTGGGAATGTAAATTGATACAGCCACTGTGGAGTACAGTACGGAGGTTCCTTAAAAAACTAAAAACAGAACTACCATATGACCCAGCAATCCCACTCCTGGCAATATATCCAGAGAAAAACATGGTCTGAAAGCATACATGCACCCCAGTGTTCACTGCAGCACTGTTTACAATAGCCAAGACATGGAAGCAACCTAAATGTCCATCAACAGAGGAATGGATAAAGAAGATGTGGTACATACACGCAATGGAATATCACTCAGCCATAAAAAAGAATGAAATAATGCCATTTGCAGCAACATGTCTGGATCTAGAGATTGTCATACTGAGTGAAGTCAGAGAAAGAAATATCGTATGATATCACTTATATGTGGAACCTAAAAAGAAATGATACAAATAAACTTATTTACAAAACAGAAACAGACTCACAGACTTAGAGAACCAACTTATGGTTACCTGGAAGAGTGGGGAGGGGAAGGGTGGAGGGAAGGGATAGTTAGGGAGTTTGGGATTGACATGTACACACTGCTGTATTTAAAGAGGATAACCAACAAGGACCTACTGTATAGCACAGGGAACTCTGCTCAATGTTGTGTGGCAGCCTAGATGGGAGGGCAGTTTTGGGGGAGAATGGATACATGTTTGGGTATGGCTGAGTCACTTTGCTGTGCACCTGAAACTGTCACAACATTGTTAATCGGCTATATTCCAATATAAAATGTTTTAAAAAGAAGTATTGTGGTCCCACCCCTGCTGCCCATCTATTAAGATCTGGTTCATCCTTGGTGCGTCCCAGATCGATTTTCCTCCGCCTGCAGCCAAAGGTGTGTTCTCATTCCCTTGAGCCCTCTGCCACTTTACTGCATGACCCTGCATAGTAGGCTGTGCTGTTAGGACCCTTTCTTTCTGCTGTCCCCAGGTTGTGAACCCCCACAGGGCAGGGATTCTCTCTCAGCCGTAGTTATATTCCTTGCACCTCCCGCCAAGCAGGCTCTGTGTGGCATCGAATTGGAAGTCGCGCAGAGCATGCACGCCAGGGATGAGGGCGGCCTTTTAAGTGTACCTACTGTGCGCCAGCTGCTGAATCATGACCTCGTGATGCATGTATTGTTATCCTCACCACACAGGTGCAGACACAGCTCAGAAAGATTGACATGGCCAAGCGCTCTCAAAGCCAGATTTGAACTTGAGGCTCCGGTGCTCCAGCGCTACGTGGATAGGACCTGGGTGCAATGTTGTAACTACCCCTGCACACTCAGCCCCTGTGCAGGGGCTATACCAGGAGTCTCTGCACACACACACACCTCTGCCTGCCTGTGTATTAGAATCACCTGGGAGCTTGGAAAATACTCAAGCCCGGGCCCAGCTCTCACACATGATATCACAGTCCTGGTGGTGGTGGGCTGGGCATGCGGGGGGCGGTGCTGGTGTGTTTTTCCAGGTGATTCTAGTCCAGTTCCCACCCCCCCTGAGCCAGAATAAGAAAATAGACTGTGGGAGGGCTCATGAGGGCAATTCTGAGCTTCAACTGCTGCTCCAAGAGGTTGGCTGCTGCTTCCGTGAGTCCCTGATAACTTTGGCCCTTTCAGAGGTGAGGAAACCCCATCTGTCCCTGGCCGTGGTCTCTGGGTGCCTCCTGTCTCACAGCATTTCTGCCAGGATGTCCACAGGTCTCCCTTTTGGGCTGGGCCCCCATCTCGGCAGGCGACCAGAGTGTGCACCTCAGACTCCCTCAGAGGTGAGCCTCCCCCAGATGCCACCCAGCTTTCCCATAGGTGGAGAAGAGACTGGAGGTGAATTGGAAATGAGGGAGTGCTTTTAATTGGCATCTAATTAAGAAAAGACTCTTTAATCTTGAGGGGAGACAGGTTTGTCGAGGATGGAGAGCCCAGTGGTGCGGTGGTTCTCAAAGTCTGGTCCCCAGATCAGCAGCACCCACATGCATGCACATGACGTGTGGGAGCTTATGAGAAGTGTAACTTCCTAGACACATCCCGGATGCACTGAATCAGAGACTCTGAGGTTGGGGTCCAGCAGTCCGATACCCTCCAGGTGATTTTGCTGCCAGTGAAGGTTGAGAACCATAGCTCTCGATTGGTGGTTGAGCGTGTGTGTAGACACCTGAAATGTCAGTGGTGTTCACCCCTCCCCAACTCTGGGCACCAGAGACCGCTGGGGGGTTTTCTAAAACCTTGGACTTCTGGGCCTCATCTCAGGGTTTGGGAATATATATATATATATATATATATATATATATATATATATTTTTTTTTTTGCGATACACGGGCCTCTCACTGTTGTGGCCTCTCCCGTTGTGGAGCACAGGCTCCGGACGCGCAGGCTCAGCGGCCATGGCTCACGGGCCCAGCCGCTCCACGGCATGTGGGATCTTCCCAGACCGGGGCACGAACCTGCATCCCCTGCATCAGCAGGCGGACTCTCAACCACTGCGCCACAGGGAAGCCCGAATCTATATTTTTAACAAGTGCTCCAGGAGATTCTGAAATGCAGGCGGGTTTTTTTGTTTTGTTTTGTTTTTGAATTGTGGTAGCAGAAACCTGATAAATATTGCATTCTTTTAATAATAACTTTGTATCTACTTGGTTCAAGGTGAGGACAGTTCCTCTTTTCTTTTCCTCCTGGAGTTGTGGCTCCTTCGTGTCTAATTATCAAGACATTTCCATCAGTCCTGTTACCCCTTAAGTACGGACAGCCCTTGCCGTTAGCGGGCATCTTCCTCATTGCTGGATTGTTCATTACCACTTAAAAGCCACAAGTGGGTTTATGGCCTCATGCCTATTTAACTAGTCCAGCTTCTCCAAATTGGGTTTTAAGTGAGTGAAGACATTAGCCTCTGACCTAACTGATCCACAAAACATCTTTTCAGAATGTTTGTGTAGCTTAACTCTGGATCCAGAGAGGTGTCCCGGAGGCTTTCAACAGGCCACGGGGTCAAGGAGGTAAGGACCGTACTACTCCTGTGACCCTTGTGGGTCGCTCTGCAAAGAGCAGGTTTGATTCAGGACAAGAATGGCTGGCATAGGCCCCTGCCCTTTCTAGAAGAGTGGACTCTTTTTGTTTTGCCCACAACTGCCTCTCTCCTCACCAGCCTTATGTCATCATAAATGTCCACACCTGTGTGATATTTTATGACAGGGCACACCTGCTGGAACGGAGAGGTGGTCATGTTTCAGATCTGCCTAGTACGGATGTCATGAAGCCTTGTGACAAGTGAAATACGCCTTCTGCTCCATTTCTGCCCACCCTTCCTCCCACCGCCGTTGCCCTTTTACTCCCGAGGTGGAGGTCACCAGGCTGCAGACCTGCCAGCCTGCTCGAGGTGACTCTGGTGAACCCAGGGGACCCTACCCACATGCGTCCACTTCTGCATCTGGCTTCTTTTAGGCATCTCTCAAGTCCCGTCATCAAGGCCTGAGTGAACCCCCCAGGCCCCCCGCCACCTCTCAGGCAGTCAGGCTGTCTGCCTTTGTTCTTCCACATGGCATTACCTGTTATATGCCTCTGTTAGAGCATTTATTCCATCGAGCTTGTTTGTGTTACGAAGGAAAGAAGGGACTAAATGAAACCTTTGTTTTCACTTGCCCAGACCTTTCAGAAGGATCTCTGGGAGCATTTGAAAGCCATTTTAATGAGACCAGGACTCACTAAACTTCTTTTCTCGACAATGGCCAGTACTTGGTGCTTGAAAAATAATTAACTAGGGCTGCATGAGTTGTGAGCTGGCCTTGGCTTGGTTAGGAGCACAGTGGAAACAGGAATCAGAATCGGAATGCCGGCGACCAAGGGCAACACAGACGTCCCATCCTTGGTCATGAACAGGGACCTGCACCAGTGTTGAGTAGTGCCCTGCAGAACTCACCCCCAGGCCCAGTGCTGACGGCAAGGCTGCAGTCGTTTGTGTTGTTGTGTTAGCGCTGTGCTAACCCACATAGAATCACCTGGGCGGGCTTTAACAACATCCCAGCACCCAGGTTGCCCTGGCTTAGAAACTCACGGAGGGACCAGGCATCTGAAATTTTTAATGCTTTCCCAAGTGCATCCAATCTGAAGGTAGCATTGAAAACCCCTGGGTTAAAGGAGTCTGTTTAAATGTGTGGGGTTGAAATGAGGCTACAGGAATTACTGGACTAGTGTCTTTTTCTATAATAAAGGTAAATAGAATAGAGGCATGCTAATCAGCACAGGTGTGTGTGTGTGGATGTGGACATTGCAGAGAGGCTGTGGACGCAGGGATGCTGACAACAGTGCCCATATTTATACATTTGGAGGAAGACTAGATCCACTGACTCCTCTTCCTTACCTTCCTTAGCAGCACATGCCCAGTCACTCAGCAGAGGCAGCCAGATCTCCCCAAAGATATAACGCTGCCTCTATGACGCTTCTCAGATTTTCCTGTTCATTTCCATTGCCACGGTACTGACCTTTTCTTCTCCCTTTTCTCAATACTAGTCCAGCCTTTTTCTCTGCTGGCATTCGCTCCTGCATTCTTCCACTCCATCCATTCTCCACACTCTGACCATACCTGAGTCACTCTCATGTTTTTAGAGCCTTTGCTGTTCCCCATCATGATGGCCCCAGGCTTTCTGACCCCAGAGCTTCGGTTCTGCACCCCTCAGCTTCCCCACCTCTCTCGATGCTCTCTGGCCATGTAGGGAAAGGCTGCTCTGTGCCAACAGACTTTTCATACGTTACGTCTAATCTTCGCATCCATCCTGCCGGGTAGGCATTATTATTCCTATTTCACGGAAATCAGGGCTTGAAGAGGTTAAGTTAACTGGACCAAAGTCACAGAGCTAATTAAGGAAATAATAGATGTGCGGTTCAAGCCAGTTGCTCCTCCCTCCAGGCTCTGCGTTCTCTCCACCACACTGCAGGGGACTGTCTGATTCCTTTAGGGTGGCCTCTGTAGCTTCTTATAGTCTGTTGCCAACCTGTCTTTTCACTACGTGCGTTCCATTCCATTATGAAATCATGCCACCCAACGTTTGCTCGCCCTGTTCCTTTTGCCCGGAGTGTTCTTCCCTGCCCAACTGGGACTCCTACGACAGGGACTCCTGTCTTGCTGATAATACCCTGCGTGGAACCTGCAAACAGCAGGACAGGGAGGCCATTTGCATTTTCTCTCCACCTCAAGGAGCCTTAAAATGATGCATCTCCTCTTGACCCTTCTGTGATTTTGCATCATGAATGTAACATGTAACCAACATACATGTCTACCTTTCTGCTAGGTGGCATCTTTGAGGCCAGGTGTCATCCCTTCCTCCTATTTCTGTCTTTTGTGTCCAGGGCATTGTGAAGCCAACAGCAGATGTTCAGTAGATATTTGTTAAACAGGTGAAGGGCAGACAGGATGCAAAGGTGGGGAAAGTCATCAAACTATACCACCTGAGGGAGCTCGGTGGGGCCAGAGTGCACAGAACAGTCAGGGATTCAGGGATGTCTTGACCTCTAGGGAAATGTCCACTGTTTGGAAATTTCCAGAAGGAAGCCAAGAGTTCATGATTATCCTAATGAGCTAATCTAGCTTGCCCATTTTGCTCCCCTCCCAGGTTTTTGTTTCCTTGTGTTTTTATTTTATTCAATATGCTTTGCTAATAACCTCCTGGTAAAAAGCCCGTGGACCCTATGTCCTCCAGCATGGACTTCATAAATAAGATGTAGTTGGGAGAGAGCCTGTGAAAGCTGTGGACTTCAGGACTTTCACAGGACTCGTGAGCCTTAAATGGTGGCGGCCGTGGGGATGCAGAGGTTGTTCTTATGCGGTGAGGCAGAATCTTTCAGAATGGAAACAGATGCCAAGGGAAACTTCTTCCCCGATGGAAGTTAATTCTTTAACCATTAAATTGGGGTTATCATACTAAGTAAACGGTTTTTGGACTCTTAAGGTTTAAATCACTTGGCACAGCTGGTAAAAACAAAAAACGGCGAGGCGGGAGGATCCGGGATGGGCAGGTGCGCTGCGTGACGGGAAGGGGGCCTCCTGGGTGGTTTCCATCAGCACTGGCGTTGAGATTGCATTTTGCACCCCACAGGTGAGCGTCCTTACCACCCTGGAGCGGAGGTTCAACCTCCAGAGCGCCGACGTGGGCGTGATCGCCAGCAGCTTCGAGATCGGGAACCTGGCGCTCATCCTCTTCGTGAGCTACTTCGGGGCGCGCGGGCACAGGCCACGCCTCATCGGCTGCGGAGGCATCGTCATGGCCCTGGGCGCGTTGCTGTCGGCGCTGCCTGAGTTCCTGACCCACCAGTACAAGTACGAGGCGGGCGAGATCCGCTGGGGTGCCGAGGGCCGCGATGTCTGCGCCGCCAACGGCTCTGGCGGGGACCAGGGGCCCGACCCGGACCTCATCTGCCGCAGCCGGACCGCCACCAACATGATGTACTTGCTGCTTATTGGGGCCCAGGTGCTCCTGGGCATCGGTGCTACCCCCGTGCAGCCCCTGGGCGTCTCCTACATCGACGACCACGTGCGGAGGAAGGACTCCTCGCTCTACATAGGTAAGGAGTTGCCCCACAGCCAGGGGTGCTGTTCCCTTTTGGTTGATTCTGTGTCAGTAAACAGGGCATGTTAACAGAAGAAGAAAACGTGGGCCCCTGAAGTTTTAATTTTCCCAGAGCACTGGTTCTCAGACTTGGCTACACATCTCGGGTGTTTTGGAAAATGCTGATGTCTGAGTTGCGCCTCCAGAAATTACGGGGTAGTTGGTCTGGGGTGCATCCTGGGCACATAGCTTTTAAAAAGCTCCCCAGGTGATTCCAATGTGCAGCAGAATTTGACCTCTGCGGTGCTAGAGCCTCAGTAAACCTTGAGTGGGAAGCCGTGGTCAGGGGAAGTTTTATCTTTATTTATCTGCCTTGTTGTGTGTGTTTGGACTCTGGGCTGTTCGGCATTAGCCACCGAGGAATACTTGGGGATCTACACATCGGAAACCCTGTTTTTAATCAGCAAAATGATCTCCTGGTCCTTGTCCTATTGAAGCTCAAAGAGAAAGGGGATTGCATGCCCAGCATTTGGTATTATTCAACGTTGGTAACGTTCCGTAATTTTTTTTTTTTTTTCTGTCACGGGGTATGCACTGGAACTGCATATTTGCGAAGAAATAAGGTACATGTGAACTTTGAAAAGATGTTTTGTGCTGTAATGATTTCTGCTACTTTGTACTGGGAGGATGGAAGCCATTTGCAGGTGTTGGGTTAAGAAACATGCAAGTGGTGAATTACACTTACAGCAAACGTGGCTCCTTAGTCACTGCTTCTAGGCACTGCTGCGTGGTCATTTGTCGGGTGAGGGCTGGCCTGCCGAGCATCTCCATTTCTTGTTTACCGAGTTTAATTTTGCAGTTGGATTGTATGACATGACCCCAGTCACTGGGTGCTAAGCTCTGAAAAAATCATATCCACCCACGGAAGCTTTGTGCTTCCCAAAAGCTGTGTGCCTTGGAGTATAAAGTTAATTATAATACGAAGTTTAGGTTAAAATAGAATTTGATAAGCATTTTTCAAAAAGCTTCCTATCTAACAAGTTTCCACCATACGCTGCCCAAGCTTTCTGAGACAGGAGGGTTCAGAGCAGCTACACACCTGAATGCTAATTTTCCTCTGTGACTTTCTGTCCCAACTGTGGCGTAGATGACTTTGTTGAATAAATATGTCGTATGTCTCAGCCCTCTGTGAACAGGCTCTAGGAAAGAAAGGTGGAGAATATGTATCTCCCCATCCAAGGGATGAAGCACCTGTGGACCTGCCTAGGGAACACAAAGTAGAAGAGAAGATTGCTCAGGCCGAAGATGGCTAGTCGCTTCTCCCTGTGGTTAGGGGTTTCCGTAATTGTGTGTGAAGGTGGGCACAGTGGGGAGAGGGGTCTAAGGAAATCATTTACATTTTGATGCTTTTAAGGCTTCAGTGAAAGCCCCTCCTCGTGAGTCTGTTGCAGACCAGGACGCGGGCCGCAGCGTGTAGCCAAAACAGTCTCCGCAGGTCCATCTGGGCCATTGGTCTCTGACCTGACTGATATCACTCTAGGACCCTAGGATAGATATTTTTTGGTAGCAGTAACAGCAAGTAGGTAAATCAGGGCACATGGAAGGAAATGGGGAGTGAAAAGCTGAGTTCTTGTCTCTGATGAGGAAATCAAGTAGAAAAGTGTCTCCGCAGAATGCCTCCTGAAGTCACACCAGTGGTAAATCACCTCTGCTTGGGGGCCCCTGCCTGGAGCATCAGGCTCAGAGCCCTCTTCCAGAAGTCCGCCCTGATGAGTTAGGCTGTGGTTATTTCCTGGCACTGGATGAGGCCTGGGCTGTCGGTTCAAAGCTTTAGGATGTGGACTCATTTTGGTTTTGTGGGAGGCGGAGGCTTGGGCTACAGGGCTGACCGTACCAGGCACAGGCCCTTCTCTCTTTCTGAGACCTTGTTTCTGGGATTTACGGTGAGTCTTTGGTAGGAGGCAAGTCTCAACCAAATTTCTAATTGGGCATCCTTTTCCTCTATGGTAGTGCAACATTCACAGAGTTGGGAGTGTCTTTTTGTGTGGTGTGTGGGCATCTTGGTGGCATCTGGCCAAATTCCAAAACATGACAGTACAGGACTGTGGAGATGGCCTTCCTGAGTGCTTCTGAACTTGTTTCCTGGGTCTGTGTTCACAGGGAGCAACAGAGAGCAAGCTTTCTGCACAGATCGGCCTCGGTAGGTGGCCTTTTATTCCATGCATGGTTTGAATTCTCCAGGAACGATTTAAAAAGACCATGCATATGCAGAGCATAACTGGTTCAGTCATTTATTGTACAGGTCATAAAAAGTGTTTGTGATCACGAGACTCTTTTAGCATTTATCTCCTCTAATAGGGAGCTAGTTTCTGAAGCCACTTAATTTGTCTTCGGGAAGTATTTGGGGGAGCCTGCTGAATGGGGCTGGTATGACTTAGGACCTCTTAACTCCCTGCAAGAGAAAGACAGTCTGAAGGGACTGGTGCTGGACTGTGGGTGTTGATGGTATCCATTGGGGTGGAGTAGCATGTGTGCCCCTTGGTTCCAGCTCTTGCAGAGCTGGTAAGAGAGAGAGGCCCATAGCTACCATCTGATCATATGCCTGACATGTGAGTGTAAACTGGAGATGGAAAGGTTTCTACATCTTGCACGTGTGAAGCACAGGTTGTTCACAGCTGCTCCTTTCCTGTGGGTGTAAGCAGGGAAGGGGATGATAACCATGCAGCGCTCTGGCCACAGGCCACTGGTGACAGGCCCTGCCCCTGGGTCACCAGCTGGGTGCCTTCGGCACAACTATGGCCATGTCCTAGACCCCCTACAGCTAGAGGGAAAGGGAAGCATTGCATATTAAATCAAGCTGGTATTTTCCACCCAAGTGACTCTTTGCTTCAGCCTCTTGTGGCTGAGTCACTGCCAAACTCCTGGATTCCTTGATGGTCATTCACAAGGGGCTTCTCCTGCTGGCACTGTTCTCTGGCCATTCCTGCCCAGCCTGGGGAGGGAGCCAGGGGAGCTCATTACCAGGGGACAAAACTCACGCGGCTCTGCTGGCAGGCTTTTCAGGACCACACAATGTGGAGCCAAGCCTCACAGCGTGGCTGGCCGGTGACCCGTGGGTGGCACGTGGCGTGCCTTCTTCCCAGAGAGACTGATGGAGCAGAGTGGCAGTGGGAACCGTTTGATATGGTGGCGTGAGTGGGGTCCATCAATCGACCCTCTGGGAATTACTCGTGCTGTTAACCCATGTTGTGACCTTCCATGAGCTCAGTTTTCTTAGCTGCCCTGTTTCTCCGAGTTCAAAGCACAGCCCGTTGTATTGTAGGCAAGAGTAAGTAGGCTAATGTAATGGACTCGCTGGGTCCTTTCATTAGATTGCTGTGGCAATTGGTTGCTGCCTTGTTTTGTCTTTTTTTTTTTTCCTTTGGGGAGAAAAAAGCTCCAAATGAGAGTGGTAAGGATTTTAAAAAAAAAAAATAACTTTATTTCTAGTTAAAAAGTATTACATGTTCACTGTTGACAACTTTGGAAGTATAGAAAAAGGATCATTGAAGAATAATTACCCTTAGCTTTATGCTTATATAAAATCCTTTTTTCTGCATCGGTATGCTTTTCTACACACACAAAAAATGTGTTTATAATAAATAATGTTTTGCTACTGTATTCCTCTCTTAATATTTCATGAACATTTCCCCATGTCACTAAATATTCTTTCGGTAATATTCTTTCTGCATACAAGTATTCCCTTGTGGATCTATACTGTAATATTTAATGCCCTCTATCATTGAACATGGGTTTGTTTTTCCTATTTTACTGTTATAAACGAAGCAGACAGGTGATCTGTGCTTCTGAAAGGTTAACTAACTTGCCTAAGATAATGAATGGGGCTGAGCCCTGGGTATGAGAGTGATGTTTTTTCCAGGTACATCTGGGATCTGTGACAAGGCTGGGGTGGGTGGGGCTGGGTGCAAAGGGCTGGTGGATACTCCAGGGGGTCAGGTGCAAGTAGGGGCATTCTGCAAGACAGCCTGAATTCTTTGGGAAATAGATATCAGAGGAGCCAGGAAGGTGAGAAGAGAGCCGCGTGTCTCAAATCCAAGGGGAGAGGTGCGATGGGAATGGAGAACGGGTGTGAAGGCAGAATAGAGAGTTGGGAGGAGAAAGAAGGGGGGGCCTGGCTAACAGTTCATGTCAGGGTTCTGGAAGGAGGTTGTGCCCCTGTTTCATGGTGCTTTAAGTAGAGATCAGCACAGATCAGAGCTGGTGGATTCCGTGTTCTGCTCACCTCTCACCAGAACTGAGGACAACATACCCTCACTTCGCTGTTCCTATGATGTGGAATCATGATAGCCATTAGGAAATTGCCCTTATGTTGTGTTGGAAATCTGTCTTCTTACAACTTTCCACACGCTGTCTCTGGTTCTGCCCTCTGGGTCCACTTTGAGAAACTGTGATCCCTCTTCCACATTTGGTAACTCCACAGCTGGCGGAGCCCCAGCCTCTCATGGGCAGGGAAGGTCACCTAAAATTTGACTCTTATGTGCTGGGACCTCCGTTCCTTCCTTGATGCAGTTTCCTGCCACACAGCCACCGTTTCCCTCTTTACGAGGGATGCTAAGGCTGGAGGGCTTGTTACTAGGGGACAGAAACAGGTGAATGGGGCATGCAGGATTTGGGTACTGTATTGCTTTGCTAGGGCTACCATAACATAACACCACAGACTGAGTGACTTAAACAATGGAAATTTATTTTCTCACAGTTATGGAGGCTGGAAAGCCAAGGTCAAGGTATCAGAGTTGGCTTCCTCTGAGGCCTCTTTCCTTGGCTTGCAGATAGTGCCTTCTCCTCCTGTGTCTTCACATGGGCTTCCTCTGTGTGCACGTATCGCTGGTGTCTCTTTGTGTGTCCTAATTTCCTCCTCTTATAAGGACACCAGTCAGATTGGATTAGGGTCCACCCCTATGATCTTATTTAATTAACCTGAACTACCTCTTTACGGCTCTATTTTCAAATAAGTCACATGCTGAGGTACTGGGAGTTAGGGCTTATATATATGACTTTGTGGGGTGACATGATTCAGCCCATAACAGGTACCAAGAGGACCAGTACCAAACAAGCTGAGACTCCTGCTTCTTTTGTCCTAACTTTTCAATAAGGAACTTCATTGTCATGTTTGTTTGTTTTTTCCAAGTACTCAAGGAATTATTTGAGGATGTAGTTTTAAAAAATGTTTTATTTGGGCACAATTGTAGAATCACAAGTTGTTGCAAAACACAGGGAAGTTCCCTGTACCCCTCATCCATTTTCCCCCAATGGTAACATCTTGCATCACTGTAGTACAGGATCAAAACCGGGCAGTGGGGCTTCCCTGGTGGCACAGTGGTTAAGAATCCGCCTGCCAATGCAGGGGACATGGGTTCAAGCCCTGGTCCAGGAAGATCCCACATGCCGTGGAGCAACTAAGCCCATGCACCACAGCTACTGAGCCTGTGCTCTAGAGCCCACGAGCCACAACTACTGAAGCCCGCGTGCCTACAGACCACGCTCTGCAATAAGAGAAGCCACCATAATGAGAAGTCCGTGCACCACAACAAAGAGTAGCCCCCGCTAGCCCTAACTAGAGAAAGCCTGCGTGAAGCAACAAAGACCCAATGCAGCCGAAAATAAAAAAATAATTAAAACCAAAAAACAAACAACAAAAAAACGGGCAATGGACATGGGTACAATTCATGGGGTTTATTCAGATTTTATCCGTTTTATGTGCACTCATTTGTGTGTTTCTGTGTGTGTATAGTTCTGTGCAGTTTTATTACATGTGGATGATGATGTTTTAAAAATGCAGAATGGGATCAAGGTGAAAGCAGATTGTGTTGAGTCATGTGAGTGTCTGGCAGGCAGATATACACGTGATACCAACACACACGTGCATACACACACACGGGAAGATATGGAGACAGAGAGGAGGCTGTAGGTAGAGCAGGGGCCAACTAGAAGAAGGGGATTCTTGGAGGAGGGCTTCTGCCTTCCCCAGAATGGAATCCTCGCAGGGTACCCAAATACACAGAGCAATTCCTCCAAGTCGGGAGGCACATACGTTAGACATGAACGTGTCACACTTTTCTTTATCACTTCTGTTGAAACCCAGTGGAGACCTCCACATTCCGGTTAATGATGCAAAGAGAATTATTCTCCGATTTCATCTGCCAAATGTTTGTTTAGCACAAAGGTCACTAATACCAGGCAGCAACCAAACAGAACTAAATTTCTCTTCAGAGCCCTGGGAGCCCGGAGTTATTTTGTTTCTGATGAGTTTTTAGTTTAACTTGACATTGGGGAAAAATGTGTTTTAACTCTCCAAAGAGTGTAGGTCGGGTATGGATCAAATACACTGTGACTGCAGTTCATCTGAAAAAATAATTAAAAAGCCATCCCTCGTGGGAGCAAGCACAGCTCATTACATTCTTGCAACTCCATTGATATTGAAGTTTCCCTTTTTAATTTCTTTTCTTTTTTTTTTTTGTAAATAAATGAGGCTGTAAAACATCAATTTGTTTTGTCTGGGTTCCAGTCCCTCTCCCCAGCAGCTGGTCACATGCCATTTGCAGTGTGTTTTAGCAACTTGCTAGGAGACATGCGTGTGGCTCTTATCTGGCACTTCCATATTGCCCGGGCTGGTGGATGTTTCTTATTCATTTTCAGCCGCTCATAATTCATGCCCCTCGATTCATGGAATCACTGCTGTGCTCACTGCCTCGGTGACCTTGGGCAAGACTCTATAGAGCTTGGGCTCTGGAGTCTGACCATCTTGAGATTCAAATCCTAGCTCCTCCACAGACCTGCCCACCAGGATTTCGGACACGTTTTCAGTTGACCTGAGCCTGTTTCCTTATCAGTAAAATGAGCCTGGAATCTACCAAGCGAGGCTTCGCCGGGACATTAGGTATCACGTTGTGGTGGGGGTCAATTAAACGCAGTCCTGTTCATCTTTGTGGTCGTATCAACTCCATTTCCAAATGTAGAAACGGAGGCAGGAATAAGCGATTGACTTAGTTAAATACACGGGCAGGTCTTTTGACAAGAGTGGTTGGATCTTGATTTTCAGCCTGTGATGCAATCCATCCAGTAGATCTGAGAAGCAACCTCTTCCATCTTGAATTAGATCAACAGGGCTCTTACTTGCCTGCACACCCCTTCCTGCGGCTCATCTCAAAGTACAGAAAGTGTCCCAAGCAGCAGGCGATCTGGTTTGTATTAAGTCGGAGGCACCCCACAGTATGGCCATTGCCCCAGTGGGATATATTTATTGGCTTTCTGGGTTCCAGCACATTGCTTCTTAATTTGCTTCTTAATATTAGTTCAGTTTTTGAAAGAATGTCTTCTCATTGTAGTCAAATTGGGAAAAACAAAAACAGAATAAGAAAACATAAATAATTTGTAAGCAGATACCTATAGAAAATTATTGTCAATGTTTAGGTCTATTTCATTCCAGCCTTTTTTGTTTGTATTTACTTTCACCTAGTTAAGACCATACTCTAGGTAAACCTGCTTTTTATCAACGATAAACCTTTCTGTGTATCATAAACAGTAAACATCACTTTAGATGACTGCATACTATTTTGTCAATCTAGAAAATCTGGAATGAGTTCATTGGACATTTAGGTGATGGAGATGTTTGTGACTGTAGAGCTTCATCCACATTTACTAAAGCTCACGTTAGTGTGGATAGATTCAGTGGGAGCTGGAAACCAGCCTGTTGGCTTTGCTGTGGCTTTTTCCAGAAGATGAATGCAGGGCGTCATGAAAAGAGGCTTTGGGCCGGGCTGTGAGCCTTGGTGCCCTCGTTTTGTGGCCCTCTCCCACCTCTGCTCAGGGTAGCAATCCTAAGTCCTGCCAGGGCTCAGCTAGCAAATGAGGAAACCAGGCTTTGTGGAGGCTGGGAAACCAAAGGGCCTTGCCATGTCCTCAGCCATTGTTGCCCTGTGGGAACTCAAAGTCAGTCTGGCCAGATCTTCTGATGTTTAAGAGAGGCTGGAAATGCATATTTTTCAAGTGGAGTGAATTGCCTTCTCCTTGCAATTGTCTCCTAAACCCTCCGTGGCTCAGCGATCACAGAAGCCAGCTTGAACACATCAGTGCCTTGCTCTTTGCAGTTCTTTGCTCCAGACCATCAATTTCAGATGGCGTTCGCCTTTTGAGCAGCAAATAAATTCAATAAGAAAGGAAAAAAGGAGGGAAGGAAAGCAGTTGCACATCATGAATGCCACAACCAGGATAAGCAGTGTTTTCTGCTGTGATTCTGAATGATACGCATTTGCTTGGGGGAGGGGGGAGGGCGCTTTCCCAAACTCAGGACACAGTGGCAGAAATGAGTGGAGGACCACTGCTGAGTCGGCCTCCCAGTGTGCTGTCCTGGCTAACGCTTTGCTCCTGCCTCATAAGAATGGGAACTGCAGTATGGAATAGAAAGGAAACCATTTCTCCCAGCTAAGCATGGGGGGCAGAGGAAGAAGAATCCTCCTGAGGGTTCCCTGAAGGGAGCATGGGAATGCAGAAACTGATACCGTTTGGAGCTGATTGAGGCCTGTGGGTGTTTACTGTGTGTGAGAGAGCATCTTTGCTCAGGGATTTTAGAACACAGCATCATAACGTGTGATAGGAAGAAAGACCAGAGGCCCAGGCTGACCTAGAGAAGTTTCGTGGGGAAGGTGAAGATGCATGTGAGGGAATTTTCCTTCCATAAGCTCCTCTAAGTCTATACTGTTCGTTACTTCTTTACTACCAGCCCTTTACTGCACCTGACTAGTGAAACCACACCCATTCTATTTTTCTTTTCAATTGTAACGCAAGTATTATGCTTAAATGAAGGATTTTGAGGTATTTTCCTGAATAGCATGCAACCTTTTTTTCTTCAGTTATTTCTAAACTATTTATTTCTCCTTTCTTACAATAGTATTGGCTTTACTTCCTTTTTTCCTTTCACCCGCAAGAAGCTTTCTGTTAGAGCAGACACCATGAAGGGCTTGGTTTCTGTAGAGGATTGTGACTTGCTGTTGTTAGATTAGGGATTACTATAGGGAATGTCCTTCCTCTTCCGTGGGAAGTGAGTTCTTCATTGCTAGAGAATTCTTTAGTGTTAAAATGCCTCACGTAAGAGTCTTTTTTGTGGATGTTTGGCTTTTATCTGTCCAGAACCTCATTGTTTTCATTGGGAAACTGCCTCTCCCCATCCCAGGTGGTTCTTGTGGGCTGCAGAGATGATCATGTGGTCCAGGCATGGCCAATCATGACACGGAGAAAGGCTGTGGTCTGCAATGAATGGCCCAAGGGGTGAGGCAACCAGAGTCCGCCATGAGGTTTGAAAAATGGACTGGAGGGCTGGGGCAGGGAGAGAGAGATCACTTTCTCCTCTAGGACTGCTAGCTCTAACACCTCTGAATGCCCACAGATTCCAGTGTCCATCTTTGTTTTCACATGCAATAAACTTGATCTAGGAATGAAGACAGCAAAGGAAAGTAGACCAGGGGGAAAGAGAGGGCAAGAGGGCTCCCTGGATCCAGCTATGCCTGAAGCTTGCATCCCAATTAGCATTCCCCTTAGAAACCCCTTGAGCACATAAATTATCCTTTCCAGCATTTGCAGTCAAATGCTGTGGATTAGGATCCTGCCTAATGAGGCTTAAATGTCCAGTCATGTCATGTCAGAGTTGGACTGGATTGCTTTCCTCTTGAGCTTCGACCAGGCACCTTCCAGCAAGGATGAGTGTTTCTGTCCGCATGTAAGGCAGGTGTCCAATGGTCAAAACACTAGCTTGTTCATAATATCAAGGTATTCTAAAGGACTAATCAACTCATGGCCCTATATAGCCAATAAAAGGATTAGGTCTAAAGTTCTGGTTTAGTTCTTCATTTCTTTATTTCATAGACTTTTAAGATGAAGGATAGGGACCCAGAGGCCAAAAGTAATGCCCCCTCCACTTTCTCCCTACCCACCCACCCACCCCCAAAACACAAGTCAAAGTATTTAGAAATAAATAGGCTTTGTGCAGGAACAGTAAGTGTTTAGTAACGAATTTCTTATGTGGGCAAGAGAGTGTTGAGCATGTGAAACTTATTCAGTGGTGCTGTTTATTGAATGGAAAAAACATAACCAACCCTGGCTTCTTTACGTGGCTGCGCTCACCAAAGCTACCTTTACTCCCTCTAACGGCTTCAGTGTCAGGAATGAATTAGCTAAATGAATATGTTCCAATCCCAGCTCGGCTTTCCCATTTCATTTTTCCCAAGCCGTGTATGTGTGGTGTATGTGTGGCGTGTGTGCATGCGTGTGTTTATGTTTGCCCGCATACAGATAAAATCTGAAGATACCAAAGCATTAGGTGGCTCATGGACACTCATAAAAACTTTCTTTTATTGCTTTCTAATTTTTAAAATTTTTATTTTATATTCGAGTAGAGTTGATTAACAATGTTGTGTTCGTTTTAGGTGTACAGCAGCGTGATTCAGTTATACATTTACATGTATCTATTCTTTTTCAAATTATTTTCCCATTTAGGTTATTACAGAGTATTGAGCAGAGTTCCCTGTGCTATACATAGGTCCTTGTTGGTTATCTGTTTTAGACACTCATAGAAACTGAGGTGTAGTCTTGAGAGCTGGGCTTTGTGAATCTGCCTGGAGAATGTCAAGAGAAATTGAGGGCTTCTTAACTGGGCTACTTGAAGCTAAAGGTTTTTGGATGTGCTTTAGGGGGAGGGGTCCACAACCTTTTAAGGTTGTAATGGAGGTGTATGTACACTCTTGTGGCGAAGCTTTCAGTGGATTCTCAAAGAGGTTCATGACCCCAAAAAGGTTAAAACCACTGAAAGTCCGTATGTTGAGCAGACCCCGATGACAGGAGACTTGGGGTGAGATAAACCAAGATAGTCGAGGTGATACGCTGTATGGTGTGACAGATGGCATTTGGGGACTGGAATGTTGTTCACTGCTCAGCCCTCAACTTGCTCTGCTCCCTGGGGTGACACTGTACTTACAACAGGAAGCATTGGAGCATTGCTTAGGCAACTGTGGGTAAGAAGAAGTCAGAATGTGTTCCCAGTGGCACTGGAGACACCCTCTCAGCCCTCGTCCTCCTGTGCTGCTGCCGCCTCCACCCCACCCCCCTAAAAAGTTCCTCGGTGGCTGAAATTTTCCATCCCTACTTTCAGCCTAACCGCGGGTGTTTTGGGTAATATTCAGCAAATTTTTTGTGCTGATTTGAACTGATGCACAGATAGGAAAATCAAAACCTTTTTTTTTTTTTTTTTTTTGCTCTAAAAGCAAAAACATTTTAAAAATGCACTTGGATCATTAATAGAGTCTGAACTCTCAAAGTCAAAACTTTCCATGTGTTGTTACTAAGAAAAATTCTCTTGAGGCAATTAAAGGCAAAACAAGCAAATAGGCAAAAAGTTGTGAGGGACCCCAAAAAATCATGTGAGAGTGCCGAATCGAAAAAAATTTTTAAAAAGGTACAAATGAATGTATTTACAAAACAGAAAAAGACTCACAATAGAAAACAAACTGGTTACGAAAGGGGAAAAGGGAGGGGAGGGATAAAGTAGGAGGTTGCGATGAACATATACACACTACTATATATAAAATAGATAACCAACAAGGACCTACTGTATAGCAGAGGGAACTATACTCAATATTGTGTAATAACCTATAAGGGAAAAGAATCTGCAAAAGAATATATATGTGTATAACCGAATCACTGTGCTGTGCACTAGAAACTAACATGATATCGTGAATCAAATATACTTCAATAAAAAGATTCATCTGAGGACATAAATGAACTTGGCAAACTTTTTATGGGTAAAACATTTATCCCAAAGTTTTTGGGTTTGCTGCATTTGAGAAACCTCCTTAATTGTCTTTACCAATTACCATTGCCTCTTATTTCAGGTATGGGAGGTAGAGGGGTGCTTGGGAGTTGAGCTCATCCTAATGTCTCTCCAAGGAGACATGCTTTTCCCCCTTTCTCTCTAACGTTCTAAGCATGTGATGCAAATGGATGTGATTTCCCACTGCTTCCCTTTTCTGGGCAAGACATTATTACCATAAGCACATTCACAGCTGCCCACCTGCCTTGTGGGTTGTTAATGGAGTTTACAAAGGGAATTTGGATTCCCAGCAAGAGGCCTCATTAACACAGCAAGGATCTAATAGATTCTAAAATTGTGTATGGACACTCACAACCTTTGGAAACCCAGTGGTGTCTATTCTTAGATCTAAGTCATTTCACCTGCCCTGGGCTCAGTCTGTACATTTCCGTCACGGGGGAAAGAACCTTGTCTTGATGGAGTCACATCAACTGTATTGTTTTAAGTTAAGCATTAATGCCTGTGATTCAGGGGCTAAAGACAAGATTCAAAAGCCATCAGGCGGGGCTTCCCTGGTGGCGCAGTGGTTGAGAGTCCGCCTGCCGATGCAGGGGACACGGGTTCATGCCCTGGTCCCGGAGGATCCCACATGCCGCGGAGCGGCTGGGCCCGTGAGCCATGGCCGCTGAGCCTTCGCTTCCGGAGCCTGTGCTCCGCAACGGGAGAGGCCACAGCAGTGCGAGGCCCGCGTACCGCAAAACAAAAACAAAAACAAAAACAAAAGCCATCAGGCAGTATAAAGGACAAAATGTCTCCCACACTGGTGCTTTAATTTTATTCTTTTTAAATACCGCCTTGTTACTAGCCATGAGCAAGTGTTTAATTTTAAGATCCCTTGTTGTCACCAAGAAAATTCAACAGCTGTCTGCTTATTTAGACTAGTGTGTTAAGCACCCATGGGTTTGACTAATGACCACAGTAACAAAATACACTAGCTCTCATTGATGGAGTCTCTGCTGTATGACAGACAGGAAATGGGAGCCTTACATGTGGTTGCCCTTGCTTCCAACTACTAGAGCCCAGAGAGACAGGGGTTGTTATTCTCAGTGTACGCATGAGGAGCCCGAGGCCGAGGGAGGTTAAGCAGCTTGTCCAGGGTCATACAGCTATCAGGTGGCAAGGCCTGGATTATAATCCTGGTCTCCATTACCCCATATCTTCCCCACCATATGCTCCCCTCCCCTGTGCTTAGACACTGTGGTGCCCCACCAGGGTAATATAGGACCCCAACTGTGCTATGCTAAGTATTAGAAATGGCTTAACCCAACTACCTAATTCTTTCTCTTTCTCGCTCTCTTTCTTTGTTTTGTATACAAAATACCGAGAGCTGTGGGTTATTTTAGCAGCAAAGTATGAAATGGTGATGAGTTTTCAGGCCAGGAGAGGTCTGATGGATGCAGGCTGCTCAGGGCCTGGCTTCCCAGTGGGAGTTTTTAAAACTCTCGTCAGATAAAGCTTTCTTCCCACGGAAAAACCCCAGTGACTTGTTTTCACAATCTCCCTGTAGTAGAGTGAGAGAAACACACTCACCAGACTGTTTTGTTTACATTGGAGACCTAGCAGCATTTAATTGGTGTACATTCATCCCTGTTATGCAACTTGGACTTGAGTTGTTTTCACTCCCAGGCTCGGCTCGGCTGACTTGCTTTTCCGTGTAAGTCAGGGAACGACTTTAGAACCTACTAGGCCACAGCTGGGACAAAACTGGTGAGAAGGTAGGATAAGAGAGATTTCATGGATCAGGGATGAACACAGGAGAAAGAAAAAGAACAAATACAGATCAACAAGTCACAAGAAGGTCATTCCCAGGGCCTTGCATCCTGGGAAAATAATCAGCCTCCACAATTGTTCAGCCCAGTGGGGTTGTGAAGGACTTCAAGAATAGAACATCTATGGAAATGAACTGCGTTAACAGGAGAAGGTAGTTACAGGATGGGTCAGAGAGTGGTGGAGCCCTTCTTTAGCCACCGTGGGGGACGTGATGTCCAAGTAGCTGAACACTCTTCCCTGTACAGGCAGACCTCGGAGATACTGTGGGTTCCATTCTAGGCCACTGCAATAAGGCAAATATCGTGATAACGTGAGTTACATGAATTTTTTGGTTTCCCAACACATATGAAAGTCATGTTTACGCTATACTGTGGTCTATTAAGTGTGCAATAGCATTATGTCTAAAAAAACTGTATATACCTTAATAAAAAATATTTTAGTGCTGAAGAATGCTAGCCGTCATCTGAGTCTTCAGCAAGTCATAATCTTTTTGCTGGTGAAGGGTTTGAAATATTGCAAGAATCATCCAAACATGGCAGAGACATGAAGTGAGCAAATGCTATTGGAAAAATGGCTCCGATAGGTTTGCTTGACGCAGGGTTGCCACCTTGAATTTGTAAAAAATGCAACACCTGCAAAGTGCAATAAAGCGAAGTACAATAAAATGAGGTCTTCAAGCCTCACTTTACTGAGATCTTGTTGGTGGCCTGTAGACAGATGACCATTTTTTACTGGTCTGCCTGGGGGAGGTAGAGAGAGGGTTCAGAGGGCAGAAACCAGGTGTGAGTGACCAAGTGTTCAATCTAGGAATCAATTAGGAGTAAAGTTGGAAAGTTGGGCAAGTGAGTTCCTCCAGATTACGACTCCAGCTCCATATTTCTAGCTTTTTTTTAATTAAAAGTTTTAATTGTGGTAAAAGAAAGTCATAACATAAAATTTACTGTAATAACCATTTTTAAATGTGCTGTTCAGTAGTGTTAAGGATACTCACGTTGTGCAACAGATCTCTGAAGCTCTTTGATCTTGCAAAACTGCAACTCTATATCCATTAAACAACTCCCAGCCTCTGGCAACTACCCTACTATTGATACTTTGTCTTTATGGGTTTGACTATTCTAGTTACCTCATGTAAGTGGAATCATGTGATATTTGTCTCTTGGTAACTGACGTTTCACTTAGGATAATGTCCTGGAGTTTCATCCATGTTATAGCAGGTGTCAGAATTTCCTTTTTAAAGGCTGAATCATATCCTTTTGTATGCATAGACCACATTTGGTTTAGCCGTTCATTCCTTGATAGACGTTTGTATTGCTTCTACTTCTTGGCTATTGTGAGTAATGCTGCTATGAACATCTGTGTGCAACCTGTTTCTGGCTTGTTAAATGACATCTACTTGGGTGTCAGGCTCAGCTTAAGGCCAAAATTCACTCCTTAATTTCCTCCCAAGTTTGCTTTGTCATTGACTTACCATATTCTTTCCCTCCCACCCCCTGCATTTAAAAGCGACCACCTCTTACTGGTCATGACTCCTGAAGATCCCTTGTGTCTGGCTCCCAGTTCCCTCTACATTCACTGCCCCAGAGACTCTCAGCCCTTCTCACCTGGACAATTATGTCTACTTCTTTTGAGTCTCACTGTGTCCAATCTGGCATATTTCCAAACGGTCTCCATGGTGCTACTGCTCCAAAGCACGTTCTGTAAGAACCTGGAGAGATGTGCATTTTTCTGGAGGCTTTGTTACAAAAGTTCCAAGCCATCTGCATGGAATTTAATAGGATTTTCTTACATTCCCAGTGAATAATAACAATATGTTTATATGTATTAATATAATGCATGTGTCTAAGATAATAGTACTGTAATTTTTGAGATACTTAAAATAATTTGACTGCTTTTTCACAAGTAGAGACATGTTTAATTCAATTGTCTACATTTTATTTACACACTCATTGATTTAACAAACATTGGTTGAGAACTTACCATGTGTCAGTCAAGGTGCTGGGGACCCACGGAGGAATCAGTCCCAGTACCAGTCTGTAAGAGTAGTGATAACATCGGCAAACATTTATATGCACTTTCTGTGTGCCAGAGACTGGCGAAGCTCTTTAGTATATTATCTGGTGTGATTCCCAAAATAATCTTTTAAATTTCATTGTCTGCATTTTATGGGAGGAAATCAGGACACAGATTGAGTAACACGCCCAATAAGAGACAACGTGGAGATTTGAGCCCGGGGGGGGCGTTCTTTCTCCAAGGAAGGTGTTCCCAGCAAACTCTATCAGCAACTGTCATGAAAAGCAAGAGCTTGAAAGATAGGGCAGGATGAAACACCAGACTAATAGGAACCTGCACCCACAGTTGTATATGTGGAGTGGGGAAATATTGACCAGATGTGCTCAGGAATATTTTACAAGCATGAGTAGTGACTCAGTGCCTTGCAGAAAGACAGGCTATCTTCCCAGCCGTGGCTGCTGTTAGAGCCTTGCCTGTTCTCAAAGCGAGGTCTTGTGTAAACTCTGTGTCTCATAGGTGTCAAATGCTGTTCCCTGATGTGATGCATTATCCAGGAAAGGAAATAACATGACAAAGCCTCTCACCCAGACTCAGAAAGGAAGGTGCTGTCTGAACTGGCTCTCTGGATGTCTGGGAGAAACAGTTTCAGAACTTGGTAGTGTTTACAGGTGGGCAGGTGGTGTTGACTTCTTATGAATCACAGAGGCCAGCCCGAGAGGGACCGCCTAGCCCTGTGTGTGTGTGTGTGTGTGTGTGTGTGTGTGTGTGTGTGTGTGTG
>NW_020837993.1:3979963-3992718 GCF_003676395.1 Aethalodelphis obliquidens
TGTGTGTGTGTGTGTGTGTGTGTGTGTGTGTGTGTGTGTGTGTGTGAGATGATGAAGGGAGAAAGTGGAGATTGTTATTCATCACACCAAAGACAAAGCATGTTCTTTTTTTTTTTTTTTTAGCTGTACGCGGGCCTCTCACTGCCGTGGCCTCTCCTGTTGTGGAGCACAGGCTCCGGACGCGCAGGCTCAGCGGCCATGGCTCACGGGCCCAGCCGCTCTGTGGCATGTGGGATCTTCCCAGACCGGGGCACGAACCCGTGTCCCCTGCATTGGCAGGCGGACTCTCAACCACTGTGCCACCAGGGAAGCCCAAAGCATGTTCTTTTATGGAATCATTTCACTTCTGTTGGAGATGACCAAGCAAATAGTCCATGAGCATTAAACTTTTAAAGTCAGGATGGAAGATTAGTCTCCACAGCTTACCGTCTGCAGTGGTGAGGACTTAGAAAGCTGTGGGTGGTAGGCAGCTCCACTGGGAGAGTGCACACCATATGCTGGGCCCTGAGCTCAGTGTTGCCCTTACGTTCCTCATTTTATCTTAGTCATGACCATTTTACAGCATAGGAAACTGAGGCTCAGCAGAATGAAGTATCTTGTCCAAAGTCATACCTCTTGGTAAGTGAGTGATAAGATTTGAGCACAATGTCTACTGATTGTGTCTGACCCCACAATTGAGATTTTACAGAATAACTGATTTTTTTTTTTTTATTATGGGAAATTTGAGTCATATCTAAAAGTAGAAAGGATAGTTGAGGTACTTCCCTGGTGGTCCAGTGGTTAAGACTCCCGACTTCCAATGCAGGGAGCCGGATTCAGTCCCTGGTCGGGGAACTAAGATCCCACGTGCAGAGTGGCCATAAAAAATCAAAAAGATAGTTGACTGAACCTAAGTGTGCCCGTCGCCCAATCATTATCAACACATGCCCTTTCTTGTTTCATCTGTATGTACCTCTACCCAGTCTCCTCTCTCTTTGATTATCTCATATATTGCTTCAGAAATTTTCAGATGTATCATTTTTTGGGCAACTATTTAGTATTTGTTTGTAAAAGATAAGACCTCTTTAAAAACATAATCATAATATCATTGTCACACCTTAAGAATTAATAACAGTTTCTTAATATCAACAAATACTACTCAGTGTTCAAATTTCTGCAGTTGTCTCAGATAAAAATGTTTCATCAGATCCCCAAAGCTCTATGCTTTGCAGTTAGTTGCCTTGTCTCTTAAGTATCTTTTAAATCTATAGGTTTTTCTCTCTTTCTTCCTACCAGATAAAGAAACTGGATCATTTCTCCTGCAGTTTTATACAATCTGGGTGATTCTTTTTAACATGTTCTTCTGTCTCCTACTAGCATTTCTTGTAAGTTTGTTGTTAGAGCTAGAGGATTGAGCAGATTCAGGTTATTTTATTTATTTATTTAGGCCAAAAAACACTTCTAGGTGGTGATGTCTACTTCCATTACAAGACACATGGTGTCTGGTCCTCTCTTCCTATGGTGTTGACAGCCATTGTTGATCATGGCCTTGATAGTGGTAACATTCAAATTCTAGCATTCCTTCTTCATTTATTACTTCTATTAAGAGAATGTTCCTTATTCCAACTGTTTTATTATCCTGAGGTAGTACTGGAATAAGAAAAGCAGCAACTCTTTGAGTTCCCGGACCCAGTTCCAACGTGTGCATGTGGAGCCTTCCCCACACCAACAAGCAGTTCTGGTGTCCAAGAAATCAACTCAATTCTGACTCTGTCTACCCAGAGATAGAATCAGATTCCACAGGTAAAGGGCTCAGTCCCGCAAGACCTCCCTCCATTTCAGATGTCATTTGCACCTTTGCTTCTGACTGAAGCGTATAAATCATAGATTCCTATGACCCCCTCCTTGGTTCCATTAATTTGCTAGAATGGCTCACAGAACTCAGGAAAACCCATTTACTCAACTAGATTACCAATTTATTTTACAAGGATATTAAAGGATATGAATCAACAGCCAGATGAAGAGATACATAGGGTGAGGTCTGAACAGAGGAGCTTGGGGCCCAGCACAGTGGCACACGGAAGCATTATGGTTCCCCAACATAGGAGCTCTCTGAAAAAGGGACCAAAAAGTTGTCCTTTTGGGCTTTTATGGAGGCTTCATTACATAGTCATAATTGAGTAAATCATTTGACAGTGGCACTGATTCAACCTCAGGCCCCTCTCCCCTACCCAGAAATGGGGGTGTGAGGGGTGGGACTGAAAGTTTCAACCTTCTAATCACATATCACATGGTTGGTTCTCCTGGCAACCAGCCCCACCTGGGGTGGGATGAGTAGTCCCCTTCATTAACATAAACCCAATTGTGATGGAAAGGACTTGTTATGAATAACAAGACACCCATTTCACCTTTGTGGAATATGTATTTCTTATAAATCATAATATCAGAATGATTATCAAAAATAATTTAAGATTTTTTTTTCTAGTTCTTTTTGTCCTTAAGGTATATCCTATTAGGGATATATAGGGATATATATATATTACTGTGTTTAAAAATCATTAAAATGGCTTCTCTCTGTGTGGTTAGGACTCTTAATTCAATGAGCAGTTAAACTTATTCCATGTTGCTTTTGATTTTTATAGATTAATTCTTAAAATATAAGTTTTTATAATTATGTAAACTACATGGTTTCAAAGTCAAATCTACGAAACAGGAATATTCTGAGAATTCTAACTTCTGAAACCGGTCACTTCTATCTATACCTTCCCTCACCTTCAAGGTAGCCATTTTTTTTGTTTGTTTTAGGTTTTTATTTTTCTGTATTAAAAATGTAACCAAATACACTTATATGTTAATATCTCCTTTTTCTTGAATAAAATGTAACTGTTCTATACATTTTCTCCGCCTGACTTTACTTGACAATATATGCTGTAAGTAAAGGAACATTGCATTATATGAAGGCTTAGGATGATTAGCATTATGTAGAGGCATAGATCATTGAATTTTGAGAGCTGGTGGTAATAATAGCAAACACGTGGCGTTTACTCTGTGCTATGCGCTGTTCTAAGTACTTAACATAAATTCACTCAGTAATTCTCATCATAATCATCCTCTGGGGTAGGTACTATTATTGTCCCCATTCTACAGATGAAGAAACTGAGGCACAGGGAGGTGAGTTAGGTAACTTGCCCAAAGTCTCAGAGCTGGCGGGTGGCAGATTTGAATGTGGGTGTCTGCTCTCATCTACCACATTTTGCTTTAGAATTGCCAGAGTCTGTTTTTCTGGTTATTTCTGAGTGAGGAAGCTGTAACTCCTGGTCAGTTAACAGTCCAACTGCCCATGTGCCCAGCCCCTAGATTTATTACTTTTTCAAATGGTCACTAGCTTGCCTTGAGCTCCTTGTCGAGCCTAGAATTTGGTTCTAAAAACTTAGCCTGTTACTTCATGGATGCTCAGAAGACATGAGATGCCTGGGTCAGAGATAAAGGATTTATTCCTCCTGGCACAATAATCGGCATGTTGTGACTGTTTCCTTGCCCCTGTCAGTGCCACAGGGGTGATTTGGAGGGCCGGATGGATGGATGTCTGCTCCTGAGGTGAGTTGTGTTACAGGAGACGAACACTGCATTTAGGGAATCCACTGCTTTTCTAGCAAGCAGTAATAAATAAGCAAGCTTATTTTTTGTCTTAGGGGGAGAAGTTTTCTCCTTCATCGAGGTTGCTTGCTGAGAAATGGCTGGGTAATAAATGGCCTTGCCTTCTTCTCACAAACGGAAGATGTGTAGGAGCGTAGAAAGTCATCAGGGACTGTTTCTCTCAATACTTCTTTGTACCCGTCTTATTGGCTTTAGAATATAGAGTCAAGTGGGTACCCCATACCATTTCTTTGACAAACTACGGCTTTTTAAGACATTTGCCAATATTCCATGACATAGTAACCCAGGTTTTGTAGTTACCAGATTCTAACTATAGTAGAAAACAAAAAAACCCCAAAAATCCAGTGAGATCCCTTTTGAAGGCCACCCGGAACAAATTATCAACGCTCACCACATTGCAAACCTGTGGCTTTTCTTTTTTATTTGTGACCGTTAACATTTTGAAACCAGTCAGAGGGATGAAGTTAACAAGCCTTGATCAGCTTCATTCCTACATAATAGGAGGTTTCTTCTTTATTTCCTTTTCTTTTTCCTGGTTGAATTTCTTTTCAATGTTGAGCCCAGTTTTTCTTGATTTTTATGATTCTGTAAATTACTGCTCTGCCTAGGACTGTGATTATAACTTCACCTGTTCATAGTAACACATTGAGCTTTGAGTGAGAACACTCTTGGGAGGCAGCACGTTGGCATCCTCAGTGAATTTCCTGATTGAGTTGCTTATATTAGGTAAGGAACATTGAGGGTCCAAGCCTTGTACGTGTGAGGGAGAGAGGGGGCCTTGTGAGTTAGGAGAGGAAAAGGCAACATAATGAAGTTTTTGCCAGTGTGTTATCAACTCTGATCCATTGAGGGAAGCTGGGAGCCTGGGGTCAGAGTCCTGGAGAGAGAACGTAAAAAACAGGTCCTGGGTTGCTGGGGGGGGAAGGTGAGGCCAGTGAGGGTGAAGGCCATTCTTGCCCCACAGTAGCCCTTAACCTTCACATCAGCCCACTGCTATGAGCTATGAGGATGGATGCTAGTCAACCAGCCCGATTATTGAGTCTGCTATGTGAGATGTGGATAAGCCTTAGCCTCTTCTCTCATGAACTTTAATGAAAGGCAGTTGACTCTGGGGGCTGAAGGAAGGGCGATTTGGGGGAGTTGCTGGTGTGGGGGAGAGCGAGAGGGCTTATCACTTCTTTCCTGGTGTTGCCGAGGGAGTGTTACACCTGACTGTGCACAGGGCGTGTTACTGAATGGCGGTCAGTGCCTATACGTAGCCTCCCTGTTAGGAGCTTTTATGCTTCTTGTTGGAAGGATCTTTTATTTAACCAGGCTCCGTGGGACCTTTCAGGACCTTCAAACTGTTTCAGGTCACAATTAGCCTTGGGAACATAAGAGGAAATAGAAAGCTAATTATTAAAGTTTTCACGGGTCTGAATGGAGAGAATAAACCCCTGTTATTTCGCAAACCACCGAGCAAGGAATGCAAGTGGGTTAGTGATTGCACTGCCAGCACTCAGTACTGCCTCCTTATTGCTTCCTAGCTCTGTGACTCAGTTTCCTCCAAGGTCCAATGGGAACAATAATGCCATTTCTCTTATTAGCGATGTTGTGATGATTATGGGAAGTGACATGAAAACGTTCCATTCCTAGCAGGTAGTAAGAGCTCAGTGTGTCATTAAGTGGAGGCCAGAATGTCAGCACAAGCCCGATCTCCCGATTTTTACATGGCTTCTAGGTTTAAGCTGCAGTAGACTTTTTTCTAAATAAGGCCTGCAGCTGCACTGTCCAGTATGGTACCCACTAGCCACATGTGGCTATTTAAATGAATTCAAGCCAACTAAAATTGAAAATGCAATTGTTCAGTTGCACTGGTTGAATTTCAAGATGCAAGAGCCACTCATAGCTCTTGGCTCCCGTTTTAGAAAGTGTAGGGTATTGAACGTTTCTGTTCTCGCAGCAAGTTCTCTCAGACAGCTGTGGTCTGGAGGGTTTAAACCCTGAGGGATTTGATGACATTATAATGACTGTTTAATCTTGGAACTTTTTTCCTGATACCAGTTCCCTTTCTATGCCCTTTTCTACAAATAGAGAAGAATGTATGTAGTGCCGATATGGGACTGTACAGGCTATTTCAATGACTGTTGGAATAACAGAGCCCTTGCAGATAAAGTTGAGGAGGAGGGAGTTTCGCCAAGGTGAAGGCTGGGGCTGCCCTCACAGGTGGCTGAGGGCCACTGTGCCTTTCAGCCCCACAGCCCCTGCCAGTGGTCACAGAGGCTGCATTTCCCCCTTTTGCTGCAGTCCCCAAGATGTTCTCAAGTTCTCATATTCCATTCTGTTTCCCTCATAGGCACCCTGTGTCCCAATTTGAGTCCCTAAAATAAGGTCACTGTGATTATGGGACACCAAAGGCCTTTCATTCATTTGCTGAGTATAGGTAATTAATATTGTCCCCGCTCTGTTCCCGGAATCCTCGAAGAAAGAAAGGCAGTCTTGGAAGGGGCTGGAGAGTCAGGACACTTGTGTCTCCCTTTTCCTTTGGGCGCCATCTCCGTGAGAAGGGTATGAGCTGAATTTCGTAGCTGAATAACCAGCTGCCATCCCAGCTGATGATGTAAAAGGAAACCACCGCCTTGCCTTTAGATGCGTTTCTGCATATGAGCTCTTGAGGGCTCATTAGTGATGATGTTAATAAGGACTCCTGTGCTCTGCTGTCATCTCTCTGCCTTTCCTAGGAGCATGAAGAAAGCGCTCTCTAGGGCCTTTGGGGAGCAAAGGCCAGAGCTAGGAGCTATGACTGCTCCCTGCCCTTGGAGCAAGTAGGGTCTCTGGGGAGGCAGCCTAGTGGAAGGGGGTTTCCGAGCTGCATTGTTAAGAAGAGGAGGGAGGCTGGTAAATTTGGGGAAAGGGAAGAAGGGAAGGGGGCATTCAGGAAGAACAGATTGTGCAAAGTTTTAACTGAGACAATGAATAACTTATTAGAACTATTCCATCACTTCCAAGTTATGCAGTGTTGGGTAAGTTACTTGACCTCGGTTTTCACATCTGTAAAATGGGAGTGGGAGTTGTAACAGTACCCACCTCGTTGGGCTGTTTTGAGGATTAGTGAGTTCATACTTGTGAGACATTCAGAGTATCACCTGGCTCAGAGTAAGCACTCAATGAAAATTAGCTGTTATCATAAATATCTTTCTCCCTCTTCCTAGTATTTTGATTATTATTAAAAGTGAAATAGGGGGCTTCCCTGGTGGCGCAGTGGTTGAGAGTCCGCCTGCCGATGCAGGGGACACGGGTTCGTGCCCCGGTCTGGGAAGATCCCACATGCCACGGAGTGGCTGGGCCCGTGAGCCATGGCCGCTGAGCCTGCGCGTCTGGAGCCTGTGCTCCGCAACGGGAGAGGCCACAACACTGAGAGGCCCGCGTACCGCAAAAAAAAAAAAAAAAAAAAAAAAAAAAAAAAACGTGAAATAGGTTTTGGTGTTGAATTTAGATGCCAGCTTTGCCACTGACCCTGTGCAAGCCACTGCAGCTTTCTGAGCTTAAATTTATTCATCATTAAAATGGGGAGAATACTATCTGTGTTACAGGACTTCTTGTGACATTGAAATGAAGTATTGTTTATAAAATGCTAGAACATGGCCAGGAATATAGAAGGGCCTCAATAATCTTACTTTTCTCCTGTCCTTCTCTTCCCAGCCAACTTTCCCAGTAGTCACTGGGTAACCCATTTAGTCGAAAAGTGATGGGATGAAATGGCATTTGAGGAAAATTAATCCAGCAGCTGTGTGTAGGATGGATTAGCTCATGTGAAACACTGCGGCTTAAATAGAAAAAATATGGCTTTTTAGTATCTAGGTGTTTGTGTCATAGTTACAAGATGGTTTTCTTTATGCTTACAATGGCTTTTTCTGTGTGCCAAGCTGCTCTAGATGTTTGACATACATTTACTGATTTAACCCTTAAGACAACCATAAGAAGTAGCACTATCATTCCCATTTTACAGGTAAGGAAACTGAGGCCCAGAGAGGTTAACTTGCCCACAATCATCCAGCTAGTATGTGGTGGTGCAGGGGTTTGCACCCAGGCCCACAGACCCCAGGATCTAACCCCACAGCCTCAGGGGTTGGCAATTCTAGATTCGGTCGGGGACTGCATTTTACATTTAGCAATTTTACAATTAGGAGCCACAGAGGCGAAGACGAGAGGGTTAGTGGAGAAAGAAAGCATAGTTAGGTCACCAGTAGCTTTTAGCCTTGTCTGGAGGAGTTGGGCAAAGAGGGCAGGCTTGGAGGTTTTCTAAACTTAGGCTGTGATGCTGCTTCCCCTCCGGGCTAAACCTTGCCCTGACGCCTGCCCTCCTCCCGCAAGTGCCTTGGGCATCTCGGAGGGGAGTGTGGCCCTGCGGCAGGACTCTCCACCTCCCAGCAGTCTTGGGAGGTTTCCCCCACAGCTCTGCAGAGGGCCAAGCTTCCCATTCACCCCCCCTTGTTCTCTGGCTCCAGCCAGGCCTGGGGAAGGCGGCGGATGCTGGCAGCCACTGTCTGTTGCCCTCCTGCCAGCTCCGTGCCTCTTGATGGAGCCTTTCGTGGACCTGCATATGTGTGAGCTGGCAGAACCAGATGAGGTGCCAGGCTGCTGATCCTTCTCCCCGCACCCAGCGTTCTAGCCTAGACCTTGTACTCCTTCCCCTCTTGGCCTCCTCCTTGCTTCCTCCATCCGTCCTACGCACCTCTGCCTGGGACGTCTTCCTTGCTGTAAAAGCGTCAGCAGCCCCAGCAACCCACAGGGTGCTGCCCCAGAGCCTTGCCACCCTGCTGCTGGTGTGTTACTCACAGCCAGCGATGACTGAGCCCTCCCCGGGGGCCAGGCATTGGTCTAAGCACAGAGAGGTCAAGTCACTTGCTCAGAGTCACACAGCTGGAGAGTAGCAGAATCAGGCCTTGAGCCTCAGGACTCTGGCTCTGGGGCCCATGTTCCAGCCCTCAGGAACTGATAGCACTTTTTATGGTCCAGGGAATTACAACAGGGTCATTCAAGAGCATCACTCTTGTACCCCTTGCCCCCCTGCAGACCCCTGGACACTCACTCACATGTTCTTGTGAGCCTGCTCTGCCTTCTTGGTTGTGAGCCTGCGTCGGTGCACCTGCGGGTATTAATCACAGCTCAGGGGGCTTCTTTGGCAACCCGGAGAGCCTCCTGGGCCCAGAAGCGCCCACACCAGCGAGTGTTTCGTACTGAGTAAATCTCATTCTCTATGGGTGACCTGGGTAAATATCCTACATCCTGACCGCTGCCTCTCGGAGTTGTTTTTGCCACTTTCTGACTGCCTGCCCCAGGCGTCTCCTGGCAGCTTGAGAACATCTGGGCAGGGCTGCTAAATGTTTATGAGGGATCCAGCCAGGGGAAGGCCCCCTTGACCTCTGGCCTTGGGCTTTGCCACCCTGCCATTTCAGGAGAGTGATTTATTGAAGGGGGGGCAGAGGTGGACGGTGGGAGGAAATTGCCCCTTTAAACTGATGGCTACTTTTGCCTGCATTAATGTGCAAGCTTCCAGCCATGCAGTTAAAGGTCGTTAGGCAGCTACAATGTGAAATTAATTCTGCAGGCCACCCCCCCCCCTCCGCTTCCCTGCATGATTGTGGGCAAAACTGCTCCAGGGCAGAGAGAAAGCAGGCGTGTTCCACTGGTCTGGTGAGAAGATTATACTGTTCTCTTGGGAAGGGACTGAGAGCTTGCTCTCAGAGAGAGAGAGTGTGTGTGTGTGTGTGTGTGTGTGAGCGTGTGTGAGAGAGAGAGAGACGTGGAATAAGTGAGTAAGCAACCAGCTGGGACAGAACCCAAGGCCCTGAGAGTCCCTGGGAGGCAATGGTGTCAGTGGCTACCGAGCGGATTTTCATCAGCAGGCGGCAGGATCACCCTATGAGCAGGGGAGGTGGGAGCCTCCTTCTGGCCTTGGGAAATGCTGGTACCCAACTTTGAGACTTAATTAAGTCTGAGTGTCCTTGGCCAAGTTACTTAGCTTCTCTAAGCCTCCTTTCCTCCTCTATAAAAGGAGGATGATGGAAATGAGAGGATGTGGGTACAGGTGGAGGGGTGGGTTGTTTAACTCCGTCAAAGATCTTTTCCGGGCTTCCCTGGTGGCGCAGTGGTTGAGAATCTGCCTGCTAATGCAGGGGACACGGGTTCGATCCCTGGTCTGGGAAGATCCCACATGCCGCGGAGCAACGAGGCCCATGAGCCACAACTACTGAGCGTGCGCGTCTGGAGCCTGTGCTCCGCAACAAGAGAGGCCGCGATAGTGAGAGGCCCGCACACCGCGATGAAGAGTGACCCCCGCTCGCCTCAACTAGAGAAAACCCTCGCACAGAAACAAAGACCCAACACAGCCAAATATAAATAAATAAATAAATTTAAAGATCTTTTCCTTCCTCCTGCAGAGGTTGAACCTTTTAATTTCCAGTGGGTTTGTACTTTTTCCCACTTGGGATGTTTGTTTCTCACTCTTTCCCTTTAAAATTTTTTTCTCCCTTTTTAAGTCTAAAATGTCTTCTTCCAGTCACCTCCGTTGAGCTTGTCTCCGTGTGCGCATGACTACATCTCAGAGTGCCCGGCATCCTTTTTCCTCTCAGCCTCCCATGCTGCCTTGTGTACTGTAGGCGTTCCATAAATGCTAACTGATTTCTGGGAGCCTGCAGTCCTAGAGGGAGGGCGAGTGGCTGGTGTTAGAGGGACAGCTCTTGGGCTGCAAGCAGGGTTCTGTACCAAGGGACCCAAATGTTGGCTGCCTGGGGACCACCTGCCTTTGATGCAGGTCTCACCCATCCATGACGAAAATGAGAAACACATACGGTGTGGAGAGTTTGTGATAAGCTTAATTTATTCCACTTAGAGTCCTCTTCTTTATTCTGAGATAATGCCCTTACCTACTGTTTTGCGGTTTAAAGGTACCTAATTTTGATTCACTGTAGCTTTTCTTTTTAAAATTGTACTTGTAGGAATAAAAAGATGGTATACTTCTGTCAGGTACCCCCTCAGTATTTTACGTTTGAGTGGTCCATAGAGTCCAAAAGCGCAGGAACTCTTGGACCCAGCAGTGGATCTGTAGTAGACACTTATGAGCCTCCGATTCTCAATTAGATGTTATTGCACAGATCTGATGTGAAAGCACGTC
Source organism: Aethalodelphis obliquidens (assembly GCF_003676395.1). Classification (NCBI taxonomy): domain Eukaryota; kingdom Metazoa; phylum Chordata; class Mammalia; order Artiodactyla; family Delphinidae; genus Aethalodelphis; species Aethalodelphis obliquidens. The sequence continues at coordinate 3,990,756 of NW_020837993.1, forward strand.
TGTCCTTCGCTGAGAATTTATTTTATGTATTTTCCTGAAGCTGTGCAGGTAAAACATGACTCTCTGCAGTGCTGCCACCACACACCTGCAGGGGGCGCCACTCAGAGACTACAGTTTGAACCAAGTGCCCTAGAGTTGTGTGTCGGCGGCCCTCCCTCTTAGATTTAAAAATACTAGGCTCACTGGTTTGCCACCTTTGGTTTGACAGAACTCTTGTCCTGTTGGAAATCTTAAGCAGAGACCCCACGTCAAACAGAGCAGGGCTGTCTTGCGTGAGGGGCATGGGGCCCAGGGCCCAGCTGTTAGGCTTTCCTGCTGCCTCCCTCTCTCTCTTGAAAGTCTCCATGGACCTTCTGTCCCTGCAATCCCACGGCCCCAAAGAACACACCGAAAACCTTGGGTCTAGTCTAATTTCCCTTTTTTTTTGTTTTGTTTGTTTTTTAAAATTTCTTTTGTAAAATACACATAGCATCAAATTCACCATCTTAACCATTTTTAAGTATACAGTTCAGTATATTCACACTGTTGTGAAATCGGTCTCCAGAACATTTTCATCTTGTAAAACTGAAACTCCGTACCCATTAAACAACTCCCCATTTCCCCCTCCCCCGAGCCCCTGACAACCACTGTTCTACTTTCTGTCTCTGTGAATTTGATGTCTCTAGGGACCTCCTATAAGTGGGAATCATGTGGTATTTGTCCTTTTGTGACTGTCTTATTTCACTTAGCGTAAGGTCCTCAGGTTCACCCAGGTTATGGCATATATCAAAATTGCTTTCTTTCATGGCTGAATAATATTCTGCTGTATATATATACTACATTTTTGCTTATCCATCCATCCATCCATCCATCCATCCATCGACGTTTGGGTTGCTCCCTCTTGGCTGTTGAGTAATGCTGCTATGAACATGGGTGTGCTGATATCTCTTTGAGACGCTGCTTTCAATTCTTTCGGATATACACTCAGAAGTGGGATTGCTGGGACATATGGTGACTTGATGTGTACTTTTTTTCTGAGGAACTGCCATACTGTTTTCTGTAGCAGCTGCATGATTTCCTTGTTTTATTAATGATGAAATGGAGGGCCCCCTAGGAGGCTTTAGCAGGACGTCAGAGCGCAGAATGAGAGAGGGATGAGTAGGATTGTGTTGTCTTGTCCTCACCCCCACCCTTGCTGGGCCATGGTTCTGGCATTGCTGCCTTCCTCCTCCCGGGCCAGCTCTTGCCGGGCACCAATGGCATGGCTCTCTCCTCTTGCCTCCTTAGGCCTAAGGATTGTTGACTCTTTCCCACCATTGCTAGTCCTGGGTGGGAGTGTCCCTTGGTTGGCCCTTAGCCCTGCCCTCACCTCTGTAAATGGTCATTCATTGGGTACTCTTCAGTGGAAACCTGTGAGTGTAACTCTTTGCTACCTGCACATCCTCTCTGACCACCTGCTTATCCGCAAGGTGGCCTTGGTCACGTTGCACAACCTCACTGTGCCTCAGTTTCCCTCACCTGCGAAATGCTTCCTTAGGGTTGTTGATATATCTAAGGGGTTAGAAGAGCCGTTGGCACATAGGAAGCCCTACATAAGCATTGCTATTATTTTTATGATTTCTGTATCCTTGTGCAAGTCCTCTCTTAAGACTCTAAAACTGGGTTAAGTCTCTAGGGCCTTTCCATTACAGAGTGAGCCCCTCGGGGTTTCAGCAGCTCCAGATTTCTGGGCTGAGGGGCAAGAAGGACAAGGCCAACAAGGGGGAGTGATATTATCCAGGAGGCTTTAAGTCCTGTCCACCAGAGAGATGAAGTGCTGGGCATGCTGGCTGCCCCAGCTTATGGCGGGCCCTCCTCCTGGTACCAGCTTAGTGAAGCAGCCAGCAGCTGCCAGGCTGGGCTCAGAGTGGCTTTGGCTTCCGTGCTCACCTGGGAGATGACCTGTCACAGGTCCTACTCTTTTTTTTTTTTTTTTTTTTTTTTT
>NW_020837993.1:4620637-4621933 GCF_003676395.1 Aethalodelphis obliquidens
TTTCTTTCTTTCTTTCTTTCTTTCTTTCTTTCTTTCTTTCTTTCTCTCTTTCTTTTTTCCTTTCTTTCCCTTCCTTCCTTCCTTCTTTCCTTATTCAAGTTCATTATAGAAAACTGGAAAATATAGATGAGCAAAAAGAAAAACAAAGATTAGCCATAATACTACCAGAGAAAAACCCTGCTAACAGTTCTCTATGTATCTTTCCCGTTATTTTTCTATGCATATACTGTACTCTGAAATAGACTTATTTTTAGCAAGATTGGGATCATAATGTTCCGTGGCCTGGTTTTCTCCCTTAACCTATGCTGTAAATGTAAACACTATTTCTGGTCAATTCAGATGTGTGTGTGTGTGTGTATGTGTGTGTGTGTGTGTTTATATATGACCTTGGGGTTTTTTTTTCTAAAATCACTTACAGAATTTTATAAAAATAAATTGTAACCTGAAAGAGAGAGCTTGTCATTTTTTTAAGATTATTTTATTTAGGGTATTTTTTTAAAAGGAGTAAAAATCATCCCTAGTTCCATCATTTAAGTCTGCCTCTCCTGCCAATGTGCTGCCTCTCCAGTCCTGATATCCACAGGTAACCACTGTTAATAGTTTAATGGACTAATGGACTCTGGCCTGATATTTTTCATACAGAACTAAAGATATATATGTGTGTACATATATACACATATATCTGTGTGTGTGTATACATTTTTAGTGGGAACACACCATTTTTTTTGTTTTGCAACTTACCTTTTTCACTGAACAATATAGTGTGGACATCTCTGTCGGTACACGTGAAGGATCTAGAGCATTCTTTTTAATGGTTGCATGGCTGTTTATTATGGAAATACGATAATGTTTTCAACTATTCCCTACTGAAGGGAATTAGGAATTTTTGTGTTTTTCTATTTTATTTTATTTTTTTTTAATATTTATTTATTTATTATTTTGCTCTGCTGGGTCTTCATTACAGCATGCGGGACCTTTTATTTGCAGCATGCAGGATCTTTTTAGTTGCAGCATGCGGGCCCATAGTTGTGGCATGTGGACTTCTTAGTTGCAGCATGCATGCAGCATCTAGTTCCCTGAGCAGGGATTGAACCTGGGTCCCCTGCAATGGGAGAGTGGAGTCTTACCCGAACCACCAGGGAAGGCCCGTGTTTTTCTATTTTAAATCTTGCTTGTAGATATCACAGTAAGAAAGGCTCCTGTTAGAAAAGACCATGTTACCTTTTTTTTTTTTTTTTTTTTTTTTTTTGGTAAGCGGGCTTCTCACTGTTGTGGCCTCTCCCGTTGCGGAGCACA
>NW_020837993.1:4622333-4634367 GCF_003676395.1 Aethalodelphis obliquidens
GGGATCTTCCCGGACTGGGGCACGAACCCGTGTCCCCTGCATCGGCAGGCGGACTCTCAACCACTGCGCCACCAGGGAAGCCCTGCATTAAGGAGTATTTCTAAGGCTTCACTTTTTTTCAAGTTTTTAACACCTGACATGCACACCAGCAACGTTAAATATTTTACCTCATGTCACAAGGGAGGAATTCATCACAGATGTATCTGATCCCATGTCCAGGTCTCTCAGTGAATCCAGGCTGTCCCAGTATATCTGAGATGCTCAAGGTGACATGTGACAGGGTCTTAAACCACTGAATACCAGGTAGAAAAAGTTATTTCCTTTCCAACTCTCTGAGTCCTGATTAATGAAAGACTCTCAATCAGGCCTTTTTGCTACGCTCTCTTTTTCACAGAGAAGCAACAGGCTTCATGCTTGTGTCTTTGCCCAGACACAGCATCTAGCCTGATTTTAAAAGATTGTTTTCAATGTATTTGCAGTTCCCTTCTCTGATTTTCCATTAATTAAAGCCATACAGACTTCCATTTTCTTTTTTTTTTTTTTACAGACTTCCATTTTCAAATCATTTTGTTAAGGGTTAAAAAGTGACTCAACTCTTTAAAAAAGAAAACAAGTAAATCATAGCACAGATGGACTGTGAATATGGCAAACAAAATTATGAAGGATGACTATAGAGTCTAGTTTGAGAAACCTTGCGTGAATTTTCTTTCTTCCCTGGGATGAGGAGGAAGGAATGGCCCTTTCATTTATTTTCTACCCTGAACTTGAGCACATAATCTCGAGAGTATCCTAGCTGTCGTCTCAGGAAGGTTAGGCCAGGCAGGCAGCTCGTGGAAATGAGAGGGCTGCGGATCTTAGTCTGGGAGTGTGGCCAGTGCCCTGGCTTCTTTACAGTAAACACGACGTGAGCTCTCTTCTCAGAGGGCACTGGAGGGACATTGCAGGAGGGGGTCGCCTGCAGTTCCATGCCAGCTGGAGGTGGTATGAGGGCATCTAAGAACCTGCCCCCCCAACCCATCCAACCCCCTCCCCGCAGCTCAGAACACAGTCCCTCTGCAACCTTGCAGCCTTGGCCTGGCGATCACCTTTCTGCAGTCCCCTTGACACCGAAACCAGGGCCTGTGCACAGCTGGGTCACGTGTTCTGAAGGCCCGCCTCCCCCTGCATACCCAGCCATTCACTGAGGATGGCTGCACTCCCAAGGGTGGCCTGTTGCTTGTCCAGCCGCTCCAGGCCCACTCCAGCCTGGCTGAACCAATAAACCTCTCTGCTACCCAGTGACCAAACCACGCGCTCCAGTGAGGTCCAGCCCCCTTCCAAATTTGTCCTTCCTGCGGCGGATGTCCTCAGCCCTAGAGAGCCATGCAGTTTCTTTTACCTTACAGATACTCTTCCATCTGAGTTTATCATTCTTTACATTCAGCTCTCCCTGTTTGACCTCCTGCGTGGCTTTTGTCTCCTGACTGGCCCAGGCTCCAGGCCTCACGTCCCCAAAGCTGCACAGACTTATGAGAAGTCACCTCATGCAAATTGGGCCCACTTATACTAACAGCCAAATAGCAGTGGCCCCGGACTGCCTCTGCCCCAGCAGACACTCACCTCTGCCTCACAGAGCCTTAAAGTATGACCTATAGTTGTCACACAGGCCAGCCCTCAGTCACCCAGCAGCCCTGGGTCTCTCTTCCTGCCCTTCCTCCCCAGTCCCACAAAGTCTGCCACCAAAGCAGATTCCAGGGCTCCTGACCTCCTCCTCTCGCTCACAGAGGGTTGCACTGTAATCTCACCTCCTTCGGTGGCTCCGTGAACTTTAGGGGCTCAGCCCTAGTTCACCATTCCCAGAGCAGGTTCATGGATGTCCCTGCCTTTGACCCAAACTGCAGCTGTGCGAGGAAGAGCAAGAGAGCTTTTATCCCCACCGAACAGATGAAGAAACCGCGGTTCCATTGTTAAATGCTTGCCTCCGCCGCACTGAGAACAAATGACGCTTCCAGGACCGAACCTTCTGATTTCCAGTATTGCCACACCACCACTGAATCACTCACCCCTTTGATAGGCGGTCAGAATGCTCATTTCTACACAGCTATAGGTGACCTAAAGTCACACGTGGAGGGGATGCACCTCCGTCCACACGGGGCCTCCACATCCGGTGGCACAGTTTAAGTGCCTCACAGCTGAGGGCCTCAGTGAGGGCTGAAATTCAGCCTGCACCCTATCTGCTAAGCCACACACCCTAGCATACGGCTGAATCAGCCTGGGGAGGTGCACCATTTTGGCATTTGACCACCCAGAAGGGGCATTTTTATGCAGTTCATACCACCACACAGAACGTGCTGGCAGCTGAGAAGTTCACGTTTAATGAAATTTAAAGGTATCCCCAGCTCGGGCCATTGTAGAGTCGACACTCTATGCGGCTCCTGTGCAAGGTGCCCGGTGGGTGGGTAATGGGACAGGGAGAAGGGAAGAAAAGTCCACTCTATGGACTCAAGTCATTTGTCCCTACAGACATCCCCAATTCATAGCTCCTTCTGTACATCTGTCATACATCTGTCAAGGCATGTCCTCTTGCAGACACCCCTCTTGTGGGTGCCTAGCCCACTCAGGCCCTGAAACTTTCTCTGTTCCTTCCATGCCTTGTTTAGGGGGGCCCCTCTGAAACCACTCTCGTGCTTCTTGTCCCAGTGGGATGTGGAAATCTCCATGGAGCTATCGATCTGCATGGACTCTGTGCAGGCAAAACGTTTTGTCTACCATTTCCGTAGGGGCTTAAGCTTTTGGAGGCTAAAGTCCAGGAAACTCCTCTTTGTTTTTCTTTAAACCCTGGGCCAATGGACCCAGAAAGGCCTGATCATCCCAATGGGGGAGAGAATAAAGAGAAGACATAGAACGGGGGGAAATCCCCAAACTGGGAGTTCTGAAATATTATTGCAGAGCATGGTTTTCCTAAACTAACCACACAGCAGAAAGGAAAGGCTGCATCTCCTGATGAGGTAACAGAACAGCTTGAAGGCTCTTGTTTCCAGTGCCAGTGGTAAAATCCAAGTGTTCGCCATCCCAACTTCGTGACCAGCAGTTGGACATGATGGTCAGTCCAAAACCTCCTTCAGCATGATGGTAAGTGTCTTGTACGAACTCAACCGACTGAGTCAGCCTCCTGTCCTCTGAGATCTTCTGAAGGATCCTTCCGAAGGATCTGAAGTGTCCGTCACTGAATTTTTCCTGAGCCTCAGAAATGAGCAGGATTTCACACTCAAAGAGGGGCTGAGGAAAGGTTTGAGAATCCAAGCTGAATCGCCAGGGCAATGTATCGGGAACTCAGCTGTGGAACCAAAGAAGAAAAGGGAAAACTTGTTGCCTGAATGTTCGGTTAACTTTGCCCAAGTCACATCTCCGGTCTACCAGCTGTCCCCACCACCACCAGAAAGAAGAGAAAACTGACTTCAGCTGATAGTGAAATCAATGGATGCATTAGGAGTTAGATGCAGGCTGCCCTAAAATTGCTCCCTGAACAATGAAAGTCAGACATTGGGAGTGATGGAGGTTTCAGAGACAGCTCCAAAGGCACAACTGCCCAGTGGAGGGTGATTTGGGGCAAGTCAAAGCAAAACTGTTACCCTAAAGCCCAGGAGACCCCAAAACTCCAAGACTACGACTAAAGGTTAAACTGAGCTGGTTTATTTATTCCATGAAAACTTTCCCTGAAATACCTGCTGGTCCCCAAGCAAATGTCAGCACCCGCTTTCTGTTCCTCCACCCACCAGACTTCGGTCTGCCTCAGAGAAAACCCACAGCAGCCCAGACCAGGGAAGAGAGGGGAACAGTTATATGTACACTTTGTAGGGGACCCAAGTTAATCCCAAATGACCTGCGGCAAACCGCCATAGCCAGTAACAGAAATAGCAACTCTTTCGTGGTCCAGCGTGAAATAGTGAATCCTAACCCACATCCTCTAATCCAGACAAGCCTTAGGGAACCAGAGGGACTGGGGAAGGTACTCTCTAGATTCCCCTGCGCCATACTGACCTTCGGTCACAAGTTAATTCAGGAGGAGACAAAGAACTCAGGCTGAACAATCCTCCTATTTCAAAAATCAGTCTGCAGAAACCCAAAGGACCCCATTCCGTATGTTCATGCGAGCTCACAGGCCTTTGCTACCAAAATCCAGCAGAGGGAAGAAGCTTCCGAAATGCTTAAACCCACTCACTTCCCCTGACTTTGCATGGATCCTGGTAGTTTCTCCAGGAATTACGGGGCCATGGCCTCTCTTGGTAGAAGGGAGTTGCTCCAACAGGCCTTCCTTTTGAGGAAACTCAGGCCAGACGTTCTTGTCAATAGATTGAACATCTAAGCATTGCCCCGAATTCAGCGAGACAAATTCTCACCCTATTAAAATTCTAAGCCATTGATTTTTCCACCTCAAGAGAGAATGTTGACATGGTAGCATCGACCCCCTTTTCTGCTTGTTTGGCCCGAGTCCCACCCATGCTGTAGAGCTTGACTCCACGCTTTGTGCTTAGCCCATGCACAGCTGCTTGGGAGGTCCTTACTTCACCAAGCAAGCATCTCTCCTCCTGGTTCAGAGCCAGGGGTGCGCCGTGGAGCCGCCACATGCTCTCGGCTTGGCATCCAAAGGCCTCCGCGACCCGGCATGGTCCACGCCTGGTGCAGTTCTTCTTTACTCATCTCCAGCGTGGAAAGGAAGATGTGGGGCTGTCGGGAGTTGCTAGTGTTTCCCAAGCTTGAACGATGTCTGTACCTCCGTTAACACACTATTTTTCATCTTTGGAACTCCCAATGCCGACCTAACTTATTTTTATTATTGTGTGAGTTACAACAGAAACCCCAGTTCAGACTGGCTTGGACATGAAGGGAGATTGATCTGGTTCAAACAAATGAGGACCCCGGGGAATAATGACCACCAGGCTTGTGAGGTAAGCTCTGTCTCTGCTTTGGTGTGTGCTGTGTGTGTGTGAGAGAGAGACTCAGCATTGTGCCTCTCCCTTCAGGCTTGTCCTGTGACAGCCACAGATGGCTGCTAGGAACGCTGGGGGGTTATGTGCTTTTTTTGGTTCATATCCAGGAGAAAGAACCCTAAGACCTAAACTGAGGCCTGAGGAATGTGTTGAGCTGTTGATTTAAGCCATCACTCATGTAACCGATCACTATAGCAAGGGGAGTGGGGTCCCCCTGCCTGGTTTAGACATGGAAACCAATCAGGGCCCACCACTGGAGCTGGAGTAGTGCCAAACCCACCCCGTCAACCTGACTGCCACTCAAGGTGGAAGGGAAGAGGCCTTCTGAGATGGTCCACACTCTGTCTGTGGAATGGGTTTGTCCCAGGGCTGCTCTTGCCTTTTGAGACGGACCACCTCTCATCTATGGAATGTGTATCTCTGTAAATAAATCCACTTTTTACCTAAAAAAATAAAAATTAAAAAAGGGTGGAAGGGAAGAACCCAGATGGTCACAATCAACCACATGTCCATATAATTTCAACGTGTTGTTGGTGAGTTTGTCCTTAGACAATCTCTTCACTCTTCTCCTGCTCTGCTCTGTATTGCTAAAGTGTGTGTGTGTGTGTGTGTGCGCGCGCACATGCACAGTGGAGAGGAGCTGATCCCTGCCGGATGCATTTCCCCTCTCCTATGTCTCCTGGGCTTCTACTAGAGTCAGCCAACGGGAAGCATTACTGAAGAAGTGGAGGCTGAGGGAAAGGAGAAGCCAGAGTATTTCCTCCCATCTTTGCCTACCTTGGGCAGCCACCCTGGGCTCCAAAACCATCCTCTTCTCTCCAGCCTACGGGTGGGGTAGCTTCCTGCTTGTTCCAGTTTCTAAAGTGCATCCCATTTGGGTCTCAGCAATCCCACCCCCTGCATCACCACTTCCCTGTGTTAAGTTGCCTCTGTTTCAAATGTTTAGAGCCATTTCAATTTTTCTGGTGGGACCTCTGCTACACTTCTAAATAAGTACAAACATAAAACGAAGTATACATTCTATAAGCATAGGGTTCTAATATAACAATAAAAAAATAAAATTCCAAATAACATTAATTCAACATGATAGACCATATAGACTACACTATTTTGCGGAACAAAATTCCCTCTTTGAAATGTGACTGTAAGCCTGTCCCCTGTGGTGTAGGTTCTTTCTGAGTTTAGCAGGCTTATGTGTGACTCAGCACGACCGGATTTTCCCACTGCTTTTCTCTATTGGAATTTCTGTGAAACTTTCATTCATAGAATATCAGCATTGATTCCTAGCTTTCCCATCTAAAAACTGTTGTAAAGAAACCTCACAGCCAAACTCAGTAATCACCAATTATCATCAGTTTTCATCACCCGGATTTCCCCAAAATATCCCTACATATAATGTTTCTATTATTAAAATAAAAGCACAACATTTTTAAATGCATAGTAAAAAAAAGGCTAGCATGGTTTTCACATTGACACTAGTAGATGAAGAAGAGCCCTGGGCCAAATTTCACAGCTCCTGGAATAACCTTATTGTGCTCAGACTATGTACTAGGGAACACCCTAATTAATCCTAATGACAATCCTTCCAGGCAGATATTATAATTTTCATTTTACAGATGAAGAAACAAGCTCAAAGAAATTAAGCCACTTGCCTAAAGTCTCACATCTAAAAGGAGGCAGAACTCATGCATCTAAAACCCATGCCTCTTCATTTACCTCATTCATCCGGAGGAGCTTGAATTGCAAAATGAATTCATTCATTCAGTAAATATTTATTGAACACCTACTAGGTGCCAGGCACTGTTCTAAGCACTGGGACATAGAAGTGAACAAAATAGATAAAACCCTGTTCAGCCAAGCTTACCTTCTAGCAGAGGAATCAGAAAAGAAACAACACTAATAAGTAAAACATATGGTATGTGGATAGTGACAAGTGTCAGGGAAATGGAAGGGGGATATGAAATTTTGTTCAGGGAGACAAATTTTTTTAACACCTTTATTGGAGTATAATTGATCCACAATGGTGTGCTAGCTTCTGCTTTATACAAAATGAATCAGCTATACATATACACACATCTCCATATCTCCTAACTCTGGCATCTCTCTCCCACCCACCTCATCCCATCCCTCTAGGTGATCACAAAGTACCAAGCTGATCTCCCTGTGCTATGCAGCTGCCTCCCACTAACTATCTATTTTACATTTGCTAGTGTATATATATCCATGCCACTCTCTCACTACGCCCCAGCTCAGCTTTCCCCCTCCCCATGTCCTCAAATCTATTCTCTACGTCTGCATCTTTATTCCTGTCCTGCCCCTAGGTTTTTCATGACCTTTTTTTTTTTTTTTAGATTCCGTATATATGTTGTAGCATATGGTATTTGTTTTTCTCTTTCTGACTTACTTCACTCTGCATGACAGACTCTAGGTCCAGCCACCTCACTACAAGTAACTCAATTTCATTGCTTTTCATGGCTGAGTAATATTCCATTGTATATATGTGCCACATCTTCTTTATTCATTCATCTGTCGTTGGACACTTAGGTTGCTTCCATGTCCTGGCTATTGTAGATAGAGATGCAATGAACATTGTGGTACATGGCTCTTTTTGAATTATGGTTTTATCAGGGTACGTGCCCAGTAGTGGGATGGCTGGGTCGTATGGTAGTTCTCTTTTTAGTTTTTAAAGGAACCTCCATACTGTTCTCCATAGTGACTGTATCAATTTACGATCCCACCAACAATGCAAAAGGGTTCCCTTTTCTCCACACCCTCTCCAGCATTTATTGTTTGTAGATTTTTTTGATGATGGCCATTCTGACTGGTGTGAGGTGATACCACATTGTAGTTTTGATTTGCATTTCTCTGATGATTAGTGATGTTGAGCATCCTTTCATGTGTTTGTTGGCAATCTGTATATCTTCTTTGGAGAAACATCTATTTATTTCTTCTGCCCATTTTTGGATTGGGTTGTTTGTTTTTTTGATATTGAGCTGCATGAGCTGCTTGTAAATTTTGGAGATTAATTCTTTGTCAGTTGCTTCATTTGGAAATATTTTCTTCCATTCTGAGGTTGTCTTTTCATCTTCTTTATGGTTTCCTTTGCTGTGCAAAAGCTTTTAAGTTTCATTAGGTCTCATTTGTTTATTTTTGTTTTTATTTCCATTTCTCTAGGAGGTGGGTCAAAAAGCATCTTGCTGTGATTTATGTCATAGAGTGTTCTGCCTATGTTTTCCTCTAAGAGTTTTATAGTGTCTGGCCTTACATTTAGGTTTTTAATCCATTTTGAGTTTATTTTTGTGTATGGTGTTAGGGAGTGTTCTAATTTCATTCTTTTACATATAGCTGTTCAGTTTTCCAAGCACCACTTATTGAAGAGGTTGTCTTTTCTCCATTGTATATTCTTGCCTCCTTTATCAAAGATAAGGTGACCATATGTGTGTCAGTGTATCTCTGAGCTTTCTATCCTGTTCCATTGACCTATATTTCTGGTTTTGTGTCAGTACCATATTGTCTTGATTACTGTAGCTTTGTAGTATAGTCTGAAGTCCAGGAGCCTGATTCCTCCAGCTCCGTTTTTTTCCCTCAAGACTGCTTTGACTATTCGGGGTCTTTTTTGTCTCCATACAAATTTTAAGATTTTTTGTTCTAGTTCTCTAAAAATTGCCATTGGTAGTGTAATAGGGATTGCATTGAATCTGTAGATTGCTTTGGGTAGTATAGTCATTTTCACAATGTTGATTCTTCCAATCCAAGAACATGGTATATCTCTCCATCTGTTGTTATCATCTTTAATTTCTTTCATCAGTGCCTTATAGTTTTCTGCATACAGGTCTTTTGTCTCCCAAGATAGGTTTATTCCTAGGTATTTTATTCTTTTTGTTGCAATGGTAAATGGGGGTGTTTCATTAATTTCTTTCAGATTTTTCATCATCAGTGTATAGTAATACAAGACATTTCTGTGCAGTAATTTTGTATCGACTACTTTACCAAATTCATTAATTAGCTCCTGTAGTTTTCTGGTAGCATCTTTAGGATTCTCTATGTATAGTATCATGTCACCTGCAAACAGTGACAGCTTTACTTCTTTTCTGATTTAGATTCCTTTTATTTCTTTTTCTTCTCTGATTGCTGTGGCTAAAACTTACAAAACTATGTTGAATAATAGTGGTGAGAGCGGGCAACCTTGTCTTCTTCCTGATCTTAGTGGAAATGGTTTCAGTTTTTCACCATTGATGATGATATTCACTGTGGGTTTGTCATATATGGCCTTTATTATGTTGAGGTAAGTTCCCTCAGTGCCTACTTTCTGGAGGGTTTTTATCATAAATGGGTGTTGAATTTTGTCAAAAATTTCTTCTGAATATATTGAGATGACCATAGAGATCATATTGAGATCATTTTCTCCTTCCATTTGTTAATATGGTTTATCACATTGATTGATTTGCATATATTGAAGAATCCTTGCATTCCTGGGATAAACCCCACTTGATCATGGTGTATGATCCTTTTAATGTGCTGTTGGATTCAGTTTGCTAGTAATTTGTTGACGATTTTTGCATCTATGTTCATCAGTGATATTGGCCTGTAGTATTCTTTCTTTGTGACATCTTTGTCTGGTTTTGGTATCATGGTGATGGTGACCTTGTAGAATGAGTTTGGAAGTGTTCCTCCCTCTGCTATATATTGGAAGAGTTAGAGAAGGATAGGTATTAGTTCTTCTCTAAGTGTTTGATAGAATTCAATGTGAAGCCATATGGTCCTGGGCTTTTGTTTGTTGGAAGATTTTTAATCACAGCCTCAATTTCAGTGCTTGTGATTGGTCTGTTTATATTTTCTATTTCTTCCTGGTTCAGTCTCAGAAGGTTGTGCTTTCCTAAGAATTTGTCCATTTCTTCCAGTTTATTCATTTTATTGGCATATAGTTGCTAGTGATAATCTCTCATGATCCTTTGTAATTCTGCAGTGTCAGTTGTTACTTCTTTTTCATTTCTAATTCTATTGATTTGAGTCTTCTTCCTTTTTTTCTTGATGAGTCTGGCTAATGGTTTATTAATTTTGTTTATCTTCTCAAAGAACGAGCTTTTAGTTTTATTGATCTTTGTTATTGTTTCCTTCATTTTTTTTCATTTATTTCTGATCTGATTTTTATGTTTTCTTTCCTTCTGCTAACGTTGGGGTTTTTTTTTTGTTGTTGTTCTTCTTTCTCTAATTGCTTTAGGTGTAAGTTTAGGTTGTTTATTTGAGATGTTTCTTCTTCATGAGGTAAGATTGTAGTGCTATAAACTTCCCTCTTAGAACTGCTTTTGCTGCATCCCATAAGTTTTGGTCATCATGTTTTCATTGTCATTTGTTTCTAGGTATTTTTTTATTTCCTCTTTGATTTCTTCAGTGATCTCCTGGTTATTTAGTAGTGTATTGCTTAACCTCCATGTGTTTGTATTTTTTACAGATTTTTTCCTGTAGTTGATGCCTAGTGTCATAGCACTGTGGTCAGAAAAGATATTTGATATGATTTCAATTTTCTTAAATTTACCAAGGCTTGATCTGTGACCCAAGATATGATCTATCCTGGATGATGTTCCATGAGCACGTGAGAAGAAAGTGTATTCTGTTGTTTTTGGATGGAATGTCCTATAAATATCAATTAAGTCCCTCTTGTTTAATGTATTATTTAAAGCTTGTGTTTCCTTATTTATTTTCATTTTGGATGATCTGTACATTGGTGAAAGTGGGGTGTTAAAGTCCCTACTATGATTGTGTTACTGTCGATTTCCCCTTTTCTGGCTGTTAGCATTTGCCTTATGCATTGAGGTGTTCCTATGTTGGATTCATAAATATTTACAATTGTTATATCTTCTTGGATTGATCCCTTGATCATTATATAGTGTTCTTCTTTGTCTCTTGTAATAGTCTTTATCTTAAAGTCTCTTTTGTCTGATATGAGAATTGCTACACCAGCTTTCTTTTGATTTCTATTTGCATGGAATATCTTTTTCCATCCCCTCACTTTCAGTCTGTATGTGTCTCTAGGTCTGAAGTGCGTCTCTTGTAGACAGCACATATAAGGGTTTTGTTTTTGTTTCCATTCGGCCTGTCTATATCTTTTGGTTGGAGCATTTAATCCATTGACATTTAAGGTAGTTATCAATATATATGTGCCTATTACTATTTTCTTGTTTTGGATTTGTTATTATAGGTCTTTTCCTTCTCCTATGTTTCCTGCCTAGAGAAGTTCCGTGAGCATTTGTTGTAAAGCTGGTTTTTTGATACTGAATTCCTCAGCTTTTGCTTGTCTGTAAAGGTTTTAATTTCTCTGTCGAATCTGAATGAGATCCTTGCTGGGTAGAGTAATCTTGGTTGTAGGTTTTTCCCTTTCATCACTTTAAATATGTCCTGCCACTCCCTTCTGGCTTGCAGAGTTTTTGCTGTGAAATCAGCTATTAACCTTATGGGATTCCCTTGTATGCTATTTGTTGTTTTTCCCTTGCTGCTTTTAATATTTTTTCTTTGTATTTGATTTTTGATAGTTTGATTAATATGTGTCTTGTGTGTTTCTCCTTAGATTTATCCTGTTTGGGACTCTCTGCACTTCCTGGACTTCATTGACTATTTCCTTTCCCATATTAGGGAACTTTTCAACTATAATCTCTTCAAATATTTTCTCAGTCCCTTTCTTTTTCTCTTCTTCTTCTGGGACCCCTATAATTTGAATGTTTGTGCATTTAATGTTGTCCCAGAGGTCTCTGAGACTGTCCTCAATTCTTTTCATTCTTTCTTCTTTATTCTGCTGTGCAGTAGTTATTCTCACTATTTTATCTTCCAGGTCACTTATCTGTTCTTCTGCCTCTGTTATTCTGCTATGGATTCCCTCTAGAGAATTTTTAATTTCATTTATTATGTTGTTCATCTTTGTTTGTTTGCTCTTTAGTTCTTCTAGGTCCTTGTTAAGCGTTTCTTGTGCTTTCTCCATTCTATTTCCAAGATTTTGGATCATCTTTACTATCATTACTCTGAATTCTTTTTCAGGTAGACTGCCTATTTCCTCTTCATTTCTTTGGTCT
>NW_020837993.1:4639367-4743137 GCF_003676395.1 Aethalodelphis obliquidens
ATAAACTCTAAATACTAAACTAAGATAAACATAAAACCAGAAACAAATTAGATGCAGAAAGCAAATCCCAAGTCTACCATTGCTCCCAAAGTCCACTGCCTCAATTTTGGGATGATTCGTTTTCTATTCAGGTGTTCCAGAGATGCAGGGTACATCAAGTTGATTGTGGAGATTTAATCTGCTGCTCCTGAGGCTGCTGGGAGAGATTTTCCTTTCTCTTCTTTGTTCCCAAAGCTCCTGCGTTTAAGTTTTGGATTTGGCCCCACCTCTGCGTGTATGTCGCCTGAGGGCGTCTTTCCTTCACTCAGACAGGATGGGGTTAAAGGAGCAGCTGACTAGGGCGTCTGGCTCACTCAGGCCGGGGGGAGGGAGGGGTACGGATGCAGGGCGAAACTGCGGCGGCAGAGGCCGGCATGACATTGCACCAGCCTGAGGCACGGGATCCTGGCAGTGGCGGGCTGCACAGGCTCCAGAGAGGGGAGGTGTGGATAGTGACCTGTGCTTGGACACAGGCTTCTTGGTGGCGGCAGCAGCAGCCTTAGCATTTCATGCCCATCTCTGGTGTCCTCACTGATAGCAGCGGCTTGTGCCCGTCTCTGGAACTCCTTTAGGCGGTGCTCTGAATCCCCTCTCCTCACGCACCGCCCCGAAACTATGGTCTCTTGCCTCTTAGGCAGCTCCAGACTTTTTCCCGGACTCCCTCCCAGCTAGCTGTGGTGCACTAGCCCCCTTCTGGCTGCGTTCATGCCGCCAACCCCAGTCCTCTCCCTGTGCTCTGACCGAAGCCCGAGCTTCATCTCCCAGCCCCGCCCGCCCCAGCAGGTGAGTAGACAAGCCTCTCGGGCTGCTGAGTGCTGGTCAGCACTTATCCTCTGTGCGGGAATCTCTCCACTTTGCCCTCTGCACCCCTGTTGCTGAGCTCTCCTCCGTGACCCCAAAGCTTCCCCCCCACCCCCCATCTCCGCCCGTGAAGGGGCTTCCTAGTGTGTGGAAACCTTTCCTCCTTCACAGCTCCCTCCTAGTGGTGCAGGTCCTGTCCCTATTCTTTTTTCTCTGTTTTTTCTTTTTCTTTTGCCCTACCCACGTATGTGGGGAATTTCTTGCCTTTTGGGAAGTCTGAGGTCTTCTGCCAGCGTTCAGTAGGTGTTCTGTAGGAGCTGTTCCACATGTAGATGTATTTCTGATGTATTTGTGGGAGGAAGGTGATCTCCACATCTTACTCCTCTGCCATCTTGAAGGTCCTCCCCATCAGGACTGAAATTTTAGATAGGGTAGGCAGGGAAATCTTTTAAGCAAAGACCTGAAGGAAGTGGGGAAACAAGACGTAGCACTATCATGAGAAGAGTGTTTCAGGAAAGAACCAAGGCAAGGGAAAACATACCTGGAGGCCAGTGTGGCTGCAGAAGGGAAAACCAAGTCAGGTATAGCAAGAGATGCATCTAAGGGATGGTGAAGAGTCAGAATATAGGGACTTGGGGGTCATTGTAAGGATCTTGGCTTTTACTCTGTGTAAGACACAAAAGCCACTGGAAGGTTCTGAGCAGGATCATTCTGGCTGTTATGTGGAGTGGAGATTGTGAGAGCCTAGCATGGAATTTGGGAGGGGAGTTAGAAGACTGTTGCAGTAAATCCAGGAGAGATTTGACAGTAATGGGACCAGGTTGTAGGTGGTAAGAAGTGATGCAATTCTGACTATATTCAGGATTTGAGATATGACCAGGGGTGCCTTAACCCCTCAGCTTTTCTGGACAGCCAGTTTACAAGCACCAAGTTCTTTCAATCCAGGGAGACACAAAAGGACACCAGCACCAACACAGCCCAGAGCAGTGCTGTCCAGTGGAATTCTCTGCGATGCTGGAAATACTCCACACTCTCCAATAAGGTGGTCACTGGACCACATGTGGCTCTTGAGCTCTTGAGATGCGGCCAGTGTGATTGGGGAACTGGATTTTTAATTTTATTTAACTTTAATGAATGTACATTTTACACAACCATATTGGACAGTGCAGCTCTAGAGAATCAGTCTGATAAACTGCATCCGGGCAGCTCTTGCCCCTCCTCGGGATTTACCGAGAAGACAATCACCTGCCCTTTCATTCTGTGCTCTCAGATCTCAGCCCCTCTGACATGAGTCAGCGTGACTTTGAGAAATGGCTGCGATGCAAATAAAGTACTAATTTTATCTCTGAAATGGCCCATTAATAAATAAAAAAGTGTTTATAAATATGCAAAACACACAATTAGTCAATTCCACAATGTCTCCATGATGGGAACGTTAAAACCGTGCCCTAGAGTGAAGGTTGGGGAAATCCAAATAACTTTAGTTTCTCTTTAAACCTTATAAGCAATGAATACTGAATCATTTACTTCTGAGAGTTGTAACACAAAAGCAAGTCATTATTGGCTCCTCGGAGCAGCATATTCTAACTTAATTCACAGATGTGGAAAGCCATTGTAAGAAGTAAATGAGTTACCAACGAGAGCAATGGCAGGTGGCAGCTGTTTTTGCATGACTTCATGGACCCTGAATTACTCTAATCATCATTTTATTTAAGCCCAGAAGGCCGTAAGAAATAAGTTACTGACTCCACTGAAATATGTTTCCCTTAAACATATAAACTACAACCTGAAATAGGCACATTATTCAAACAACTTCTTGCAGTGACAGACCCCAGCTCACAGGCCAAAAGCAGCCATGAAATTCTGCAGGACTACCTGGGAGCCGGGGAGGTCCCCTTATGAAGAAATTTGAAAAGGAGTCTACTTCAGCCAAGAAGACTTTGCTGTCTAGCCCAGCAAAGTGATTGCCTTTTCTGGAATCCTTGCTAGCATGTCTGCTGCACTCCCTCACCCAGAAAATGACAGTGTTGGCCCCTGTTTCCCAAACAAGAAATCTGGGCATTATGGGTTTTCTTCCCCAGCTTTATTGAGGTATAATTGACGTATAATATCGTGTAAGTTTCACTGTGTACAGTGTTCGTTTGATACTTTTATATATTGCAAAACAATTACCACCATAGCATTAGCTAACACCTTCATCACATCACATAATCACCATTTCCTTTTCATGATAAGAACATTTAAGATTGACTCTCTTATCAACTTTCAAATACATAATACAATATTATTAGCTATAATCACCCTGCTGTACATTAGGTTCCCAAAACTTGTCAATCTTATAACTAGAAATCTGTCCCCATTTCCCCTACCCCCAGCCCCTGGCAACCACAACTCTACTGTCTGAGTTCAGCTTTTTTAGATACCAGGAAATAAGTGAGATCATGCAGTATTTGTCCTTCTCTGTCTGACTTATCTCACCTAAAGTAATACTGAGCATTACATTTCACTCTCCTCCCTCCCCGATTCTGGTCCACTTGTTTCACTGGACTAAAAGAGCCTCATGACCGGTCTCCCCACCTCCTGCTCTAGTTTTGTGCTCCGACCCACTCTTCACACAGCAGTGTGAAACATTCCTGTGCCATGAAGGGTCTCTGGCTCACTGTAGACCCTCAACAGTACAGTAAGTCCCCTACATACGAATGAGTACTGTTCTGAGACCATGTTCATAAGCCCAAATTTTTCGTTTTAAGTCCAACAACTAGGTACCCAACTAACACAATCAGCTATATAGTACTGTACTGTAATAGGTTTATAATACTTTTCACACAAATAATACATAAAAAACAAACAAAAAATAAAGAAAACATTTTTAATCTTACAGTACTGTACCTTGAAAGGTACAGTAGTACAGTACAACAGCTGTCATAGAGGGGCTGGCATCGAGTGAACAGGCAAGAAGAGTTACTGACTGGAGGAGGGAGAGGAGGTGGGAGATGGTAGAGCTGAAGGGTCGTCAGCAATAGGAGATGGAGGGCAAGCTGCAATTCCACTCATGCCTGACGTTGATAGAATTGCACGTTCGCATCTTTGAAAGTTCGCAGCTTGAAGGTTCGTATGTAGGGGACTTACTGCACTCGTAGAGTGAACGAACGAGCTCTAAGAGGTAGGCAGAGTTGAATGATGTAGGTGTTGATTTTGACTCTGAGCTTGATTTTTGACTCTGAGAGTCATGGGAAGCATGTAGGAAAGTGTCTTAACCTGATTTGTGTATTGTCAATGTCCTCCAGTTCAGGACCACCAGGAACACACCTGTGGTTGAACAAGTAAGGTACACTGCCTCCTTGCAGTGAGGGTGAGCACGCACCGTGGGGAGCCCTGGGGGCATCTCAGCTAAATGATGTTGGAAATGATGGGCTCTGGACTTGCAGTAGACGATTCTAGAGAAGGTTCAAGGAAGTGGAGTTTGCTCTGAGTTCGATGTTGCCAGGAAGCCTGGGGGGATTCTGCAGCTGAATTTCTTCACAAATCTTACTTTGAAGGTGAGAGGAATGAAGTGAAGAAAACAGGATTGGTAAAGAAGTATTCCCTACTAGATTGTAAACTGCAGTAACTCACATGAGCCAGGATGGAAGGCTCATTTGTCATTTTTGTGGTTTGCACATTGTTTATGGTGGTGTCTCTGTTCAGACATGATTACAGAGTAGCCTTGTTTTTGTCTTCATCTATGAGGGTCACAGTGTGGCCTGGCCTGAAGTTGGAGCTCTATGATGTGTTTGTGTTGGACAGAAGGACATATGATCCAGCTGTGAGGGCCAGACCAGCTCTCGCCTGCCAGGGGCTGCTTCTCTCCTCAGCATTACTAGGACACAGAGCAGAAGCAGGGTGTCCAGTTCGAAAGGTGGTACGGTGGTCCAAGAGAGAGATGGTGGTGGCTTGCATTGGGGTGAGGGTTGTGGAGCTGATGAGAAGTGACTGATTTCAGGATGCACATGTAGTCACAGCCCTCACTCAAACCGCACTGAGCTCACAAGCTCCTTGGAGGAACACTGACTCCTGGTGTCTCCAGCCCCTTCCTGGAACACACTTTCCCAGCCCGTTCTCCACCCATACTTGTGCAACCCAAGCCCTTTTCCCTGATATGCTCTTGTTTATCCTGCTCTAATGTTACTTCCACCAGGAAATCTACCCCAACCCTCCCATCCCAAGTCTCGTTAGCTGTCCTTCCATAATATCTCATTGTATTATTATTGTTTACTTATCTGTATCCCCTACTAGACTGTAAACTGCATCCAGAAAGGAGTGATGTCTTGTTCACTGTGTGTACCCAGGTCTCATCGCATAATCAATGCTTAAGGAATACATGTTAAATGGATCAATACTTTACTGAAATTTGTGGCTTTCTCTAAACTAGTTTCCAGCAAGTTATTATGCAACACCTGACTTTTAAGTCATAATGTCATTCCAGACCTAAGCTGCCTTTTCTTTTGAGCATACTCACCAAAAAAAATGATATTCCTGGCACCATTGTGTATATTCAGATTTCCTGAAAATTATATCTATAACCCCTGAAATAACAGAAGCTACTATGGGATGCCATGATTAAGTGGCAGTAAGTGTCTCGGTTGTGAATGGTTTCAATTTAATTTGTTAGTAGAGTTGAGACATATTTACAAGCTGTCTACCCTTTATGATTTTGTAGGTCAAAAAATAGAGCTTTGGCGTTTTGACATTTATTCATTCAACAACTGATTTTCAAGAGCCAGGTATTCATCTAGAAGCTGGAACTATTGGAGTGAAAAAATAGAGAAAAATCTCTGGCCTAGTGGGGCTTCCATTATAATGGATGGGAAAGACCATAAAAAAATAGAGAAATAAAATATGTAGAATGTTAAAAGTGGTGGTGGAAGGGGGTGGGGGATAAAATGTTACAGGAGTTGGGCCCTTAAGTAGTGTCTCCAGGAAAGTTTTCACTGAGAAGGTAGTCAGGAGGAAAGGTCAGAAGGAAGTGAGTTGCAAAGCTCAGCAGACATCAGTGGGGAGACAGAGGACATAGCCAGTGCTAAGGCCCTGGGGCCAGAGAGTGCCTGGGCTTGATGACGATCAAGGAGGCTGGAACAAGGAAAAGACTGCAGTGTAGAAGAGGATGTCAGAGCCATGGGAACGAAATCAGGGTGGGCCTTCGAGGCTTTGTCAAAAGTCGTGGTTTTCTCTCTGATTTTGGAGGGGGGTGGGATGTTGGAGGGTTTGGGTAACAGTTGAATATTTAAAATATTACCAAGCTCCAAAACACTCTCTGCTGTTTTCTAAGATTAAAAATAGATTCAAATGTGTACCTTTTGATTCTTGATCATCCCTACCATATAGTTTTAAATTCCTTTTTGTTAGTAAATGTAATATGCTCATTATAAAAGATGTAGAAAATACAAACATGATAAATAGGAAAATTAAAAACCACGACTCTCCTACCACTCAGTGATAACCATTGATATTTTTAGGGTTTTTTCTTTATATATATGTATTGTTTAAAATTTTTACATAGAATATACACGCACACACACACATAGATGTGTTATTTGAGCCTCTCCCCCCTTTTTAATCATGACCACACTTGCAATGTCATTAAAATTCTTTCAAACAACAGTTTCAATGGCTCCAAAGTATTTCATCACATGAGTGAACCATAATTACCTTATTGTGCATTCTACTCCTTTTCTCTCCTTGCAGCACTACTTACAAAACAGATAAGGCTCTAAAAGAACGGTCTAGACTATCTCTGTTTTCTAGTCTAAGCACACACACTAGTGACAGCTTGCATCATCTGAGGGGGTCAGACTGGGACAGCTTGTGGAGGTACGTGGTAATTTCTTCTGTGGGAATATCCTTAGGTTGAACGGTACTGGGTTGAGGATCTTCTGTGGTTGGATTCTCTCAGAAGCAATTATTGCTGTTTTGAAAATACAAACCTGGCATCACTTCAGTGAAAACAGTGGTCCTGGAGTCTCTTGCCTCCCTCCCTGCAACCCTGTGCCAAGTCAGATTTAATCAATCAGGAAGGAAGACAGAAGTACTGACCCTCCTGCCTGGCTCAGCGGCCCCTGGTGTGATGACCCTGGGCCTCCCCAGCCTGTCCCGAGGCCTGCTGGAGCCCACCCTCTGCCCTGATACCCCAGGACTCAGCCAGCCTCACCTCACCCACTTCCTGCCAGCGCTGCCAGGCTATTTCCCAGACTCACACCATAGAAGTGGGCAGGAAGCCTCAAGGCAGTGACTAAAGATGGATCAGGTTATCATTTATAGTGTAGTCGTTAGCACTGAGCTCCCTAAAAAGTCCCCCAGTCCCAGCCCTTCCCAATCCAAGGGCCCAGCGAGGCTCATGACAGACTCCCAGCCCAGAAAGGTTGAGTCAGAGAACATGAGGTTCTCAAGGTCCATGTCTTCTGGTCAAGAGGGCAGAAACAGACCCCACCTTCCATCTCACTCCTCTGGATAATGAGAGCCCTCCTTACTCCTGTCATTTCAGGGTGAGCTGGGCACAGCTGTGATGCCTTAAGACAGTGCTTCTCAATCTTACCCACTCAGAGCTTGTTAGAAATGCAGAATCTTGGGCCCCACTAATGAATCAGCTAATAAGTCAGTTAATGGATGAGAACCTGCATTTTTTTTTTTTTTTTTTTTTTTTTTTTTTTTTTTTTTTTTTTTTTTTGCAGTATGTGGGCCTCTCACTGCTGTGGCCTCTCCCGCTGCGGAGCACAGGCTCCGGAGGCGCAGGCTCAGCGGCCATGGCTCACGGGCCCAGCCGCTCTGCGGCACGTGGGATCTTCCCGGACCGGCGCACGAACCCACGTCCCCTGCATTGACAGGCAGACTCTCAACCACTGCGCCACCAGGGAAGCCCAGAACCTGCATTTTAAGAAGATTCCCAAGTGATTCAGATGTACATAAACTCTGAGAACCACTGCTCCAGGTCAGTGGGTCTCAAACTCCAGTTTCAGTGAGTGAGTATCAGGACCACCTAGAGGGCTTGTGAAAACACAGGCTGCTTATTATTCAGCCATAAGAAGGAATGAGATTCTGAAATATGCAACAATACAACATGGATGGGTCTTGAGAACATTATGCTTGACAATAAGTCCCACACAGAAGGACAAATAGTGCATGATTCCATATGTATGAGCTACCTAGAACACATGAATTTGTAGTACCTGAAAGTAGAATAGAGGTTACCAGGGGCTGGGAAGAGAGAGCGGGAAAGAAGGGGAAAGTTATTGTTTAATGGGTACAGAGTTTTGTTGGGGATGATGACAAAGTTTTGGGTATACATAATGGTGATGGTTACACAACACTGTGAATGTTTCTGATGCCACTGAATTGCACACTTACCAATGGTTAAAATGATAAATATTAGGTATATTTTGCCACAATAAAAATAAAATAAAATAACCCACAGGTTGCTGGGCTCCACCTTCCAAATTTCTGATTTCTAATTCAGTGGGTCCAGACTGGAGTCTGGGATCATCTTGTGAATGATCCTTCTGCAATACACAGAAATTATAGTTGATATGCATATTAAAGCACTTATACTATGCATGATTCAAGAAACAACTGAAAATTAACCAAGGTCTCAGAATCCCGAAAGGCCAAAGACTCTACAAACCCAAACAAACTAATTGGAGCGGAGCCATAAGAGTTCAGATTGATTCTTCTACATCTTTACCTAGACTTCCTCAATACTCTATTAAAACCATATTCAAAGAAGGACTTAGGCCAATTACAACTAGCTTAATAGAAAGAGGATTAGTGTCCTTTGTGCTAGTCCCTGCACACCTGTTTCACCTGTTTAAAAGCCTCAGCATTGAGGACAGATTTGGCTAAGGTCTGAAAGCAGTTAAAATAAGCTTCTTTCCCAACAGTAGCTAACCCAAATTCCCCACTTTCCTTGGTCCCACCTGAAGCCAAATACTGTTCTGTAATAGATTTATGCTCCTCTTTCTTTTTTTTTTTAACATCGTTATTGGAGTATAATTGCTTTACAATGGTGTGTTAGTTTCTGCTTTATAACAAAGTGAATCAGTTATACATATGTTCCCATATCTCTTCCCTCTTGCATCTCCCTCCCTCCCACCCTCCCTATCCCACCCATCTAGGTGGTCATAAAGCACCGAGCTGATCTCCCTGTGCCATGCGGCTGCTTCCCACTAGCTAGCTATTTTACGTTTGGTAGTGTATATATGTCCATGCCACTCTCTCACTTTGTCCCAGCTTACCCTTCCCCCTCCCCATATCCTCAAGTCCATTCTCTAGTAGGTCTGTGTCTTTATTCCCATCTTACCCCTAGGTTCTTCATGACCTTTTTTTTCCCCTTAGATTCCATATATATGTGTTAGCATATGGTATTTGTTTTTCTCTTTCTGACTTACTTCACTCTGTATGACAGACCCTAGGTCAGCTTTCTTCAGTATCCCAGGTGATGATAGCCAACATGTATTTGCCTTCACCTCAGAAAATCAACAGTTCTGGATAGTATGCCCAAGGGATTCACCAAAGCTCCGTCCTACATTTCTCAAGTCTTGAAAGATGTTAAGGATATACTGTTTCCTTGTGGATCCATTCAGATCCAATATGTAGCTGACCACTTCTTACGTTCTATTAATCTTGAAAATTCTAAAACTGACTCTAGTTCATGGAGCTAGCTGAAACAGGAAACCGGGCTGTGAGGGAGAAACTCCATTTCTGAAAAAAGTGGATATGGTCTAGACCATGACCTATTAGCTGCAGGAAAAGCACAAACTAAGGGGAGATTATAAATTATCCAGAATTACCCAACATCAACCACTAAAAGACAAGAGAAGATTTCTGGTATTCACTGGATATTGTAGAGAATGGACATAACATTCTTCTGTAATATCAAGGCTGTATATTATTTGGCAGAGTCAA
Source organism: Aethalodelphis obliquidens (assembly GCF_003676395.1). Lineage (NCBI taxonomy): Eukaryota > Metazoa > Chordata > Mammalia > Artiodactyla > Delphinidae > Aethalodelphis > Aethalodelphis obliquidens. The sequence continues at coordinate 4,649,142 of NW_020837993.1, forward strand.
ATATCTCAGAATCCTCAAAGGAACAACAAAAAAAAACTAAAAAGGTCTTCAGTGATCTCAAATACCCCTTTAACAACCATCTAAGCCAGATCTCCCAAATTATCATAAACCTCACTTTTTGTTTGTGCTTGAAAGATTAGGCAGTGCTCTAGGGATATTAACTGAAAGACATTCCACACATCAAAGACCCTGTGCTTATTGTAGCCTGTCCCTTGGTCCAGTAGCCACAGATTATCCTCTTTGCATCAGAGCAATTGTACCCTCAGCTAAATTAAACAAAACACTTCAGATCTTGTCCTTGGATTGCCTTTAAACCTGATGGTACCACATGCAGAACAATCCCCATGGCTAGTTGGAAATACCAATATTCTTCTTCTAGTCAATAATAAAATAGTGTTACTTTCTCCCTTCTCTTATTACCATACACCATTCTGACACTCTCAATCTAGCAACTTTATTACCCTTACCCCATGAAGGAAAATGTTATCATTGTATTTCTGTCATTCAAGAATTGTCCATGCCCTCAGGACTTCCCTTGTGGCACAGTGGTTAAGAATCTGTCTGCTATTGCAGGGAACACGGGTTCAATCCCTGGTTCGGGAAGATCCCACATGCCACGGAGCAACTAAGCCACAACTACTGAGCCTACACTCTAGAGCCCACGAGCCACAACTACTGAAGGTCACATGCCCTAGAGCCCATGCGCCGCAACTACTGAGCCCATGCGCTGTAACTACTGAAGCCCACTCATCTAGAGCCCATGCTCCGCAACAAGGGAAGCCACCGCAATAAGAAGCCTATATGCACCACAATGAAGAGTAGCCCCTGCTCGCTGCAACTAGAGAAAGTCCTTGCACAGCAACAAAGACCAAACACAGCCAAAAAACAAATAAAATGAAATTTAAAAAAAAAGAATTGTCCATGCCCATAACACATACTGTAGGCATCCCCATACCCAATCCTGACTTATTATTGTTTGTTGATTAGTCTTATCTTAAAAACAAAAAGGTGTACACCCATGTTCATAGCAGCATTATTCGCAATAGAGAAAAAATGCAAGCAACCCAAGTGTCCATCAGCCTACGAATGGATAAACAAAGTGTGATATATATATTGATAATGACTATTATTCAGCCTTAAAAAGGAAGGAAATTCTGACACATGCTTCAACATGAATAAACATTGAATATATTACACTAAGTGAAATAAGCCAGTCACAAAAGGACAAACACTGTATGATTCCACTTTTACGAGGCTCGGAGAGTAGTCAGATTCAGAGACAGGAAGTAGAATGGTGGTTTCCAGGAGCTGAAGGGAGGGGGAAAGGAAAGTTGTTGTTTAATGGGTATAGAGTTTCAGTTCTGCAAAATGAAAAGAGTTCTAGACAGTCACTTCAATAAGTGGTGCTGGGAAGACTGGACAGCTACATGTAATAGAATGAAATTAGAACACTCCCTAACACCATAACACAAAAATAAACTCAAAATGGATTAAAGACCTAAATGTAAGACCAGACACTATAAAACTCTTAGAGGAAAACATAGGAAGAACACTCTTTGACATAAATCACAACAAGATCTTTTTTTGACCCACCTCCTAGAGAAATAAAAACAAAAATAAACAAATAGGACCCAATGAAAATTAAAAGCTTTTGCACAGCAGAGGAAACTATAAACAAGACCAAAAGACAACTCTCAGAGTGGGAGAAAATATTTGCAAATGAATCAACGGACAAAGGATTAATCTCCAAAATATATAAACAGCTCATGTAGCTCAATATTAAAAGAAAACAAACAACCCAATCAAAAAATGGACAGAAGGCCTAAATAAACATTTCTCCAAAGAAGATATACAGATTGCCAACAAACACATGAAAGGATGCTCAACATCACTAATCATTAACGAACTGCAAATCAAAACTACAATGAGGTGTCACCTCACACCAGTCAGAATGGGCATCATCAAAACATCTACAAACAATAAATGCTGGAGAGGGTGAGGAGAAAAGGGAACCCTCTAGCACTCTTTGTGGGAATGTAAATTGATAAAACCACTATGGAGAACAGTATGGAGGTTTCTTAAAAAACTAAAAATAGAACCACCATATAACCCAACAATCCCACTACTGGGCATATACCCAGAGAAAACCATAATTCAAAAACACACATGTACCCCAATGTTCACTGCAGCACTATTTACAATATCCAGAACATGGAAACAACCTAAATGTCCATCAACAGAGGAATGGTTAAAGAAGATGTGGTACATATATACAATGGAATATTACTCAGCCATAAAAAGGAACGAAATTGGGTCATTTGTAGAGACCGTCACACAAAGTGAAGTAAGTCAGAAAGAGGGAAACAAATATCATATATTAACACAAATATATGGAATCTAGAAAAGTGGTACAGATGGTACCTTGCAAATGGCTTTCAAGGCAGAAATAGATACACAGATGTAGAGAATAAATGTATGGACACCAAGGGAGAAAAGCGGGGTGTGGGGGTGGGGGGGATTAATTGGGAGATTGGGTTTGACATATATACGCTAATATATATAAAATAGGTAACTAATAAGAACCTGCTGTATAAAAATAAATAAAATTCAAATTTAAAAAATGGTTAAAATGATTAAAAAAATGAAAAGAGTTCTGGACATGGATGGTGGTGATGTGATGCACAATGTGAATATACTTAATGCCACAGAACTGTACACTTTAAAATGGTTAAAATGGTATATTTTGTGCTTTGGGCTTTTTACCACAAAAAAAAAAAAAAAATGAAAAAGGACAATACCAGTCTGGTTATACAACAGCTATCACAAATTTTCTTGAAAAATCCAATCCCTTACTAAATGCCAAGTCTGCATAGGTGGTCAAAAATACAGCTTTTTCAAGGACATAGCTAAATTCACTTTTATTACTAAAAATAAAAGGGTAAATGTATTCAAAGATAGCTGACATGTTTCTGGAGTAGTTAATGATTTTGAACTAATACAGAAGAAAAGCTATTTTTTGACCTCCTCAAGTACTGCCGTAAAAACAGTGGACAACAAATACATAAACTACTTGATGTTTTAATGCTACCCAAGGAAATTATTCTTATGAAAGTAAGTGGACTTCCCTGGTGGCACAGTGGTTAAGAATCTGCCTCCAATGCAGGGGACATGGGTTTGAACCCTGGTCCGGGAAGATCCCACCTGCAGAGGAGCAACTAATCCCGTGTGCCACAACTAATGAGCCCGTGTGCCACAACTACTGAAGCCCTCGAGCCTAGAGCCCATGCTCTGCAACAAGAGAAGCCACCACAATGAGAAGCCCGTGCACCGCAACAAAGAGTAGCCCTCACTCTCTGCAACTAGGGAAAGCCCGTGTGCAGCAACAAAGACCCAAAGCAGCCAGGAAATTAAATATAATTTTTTTTTTAATTTTTAAGTAAGTGAGATTCTACAGAAGTTAAAATAAACGCTTTAGCAGATCATCATGCTAAACAAGCTGCTCTAATAATCATCCTTATAGAATCTCTTATAGAAAAAATCTTATAGAAAATCTCTTATAGAGATTTTCTCTTATATTTTCTCTTATATTTTCTCTTAAAAATATCTCTTATAGAAAAAATCTTTTATAGAAAAAAATTAATAAATATCCATGGAGAAGTTCAAGAATCTCATAATAAATGCACAAAATTTAGCTACCAACTCTGAAAATAAACACGGTGAATAAGTGGATAGTAAGATCCATAGGATAAAGTCTGATGAAGCCAGGAGAGCAGAATGGCAACACCAGATAATCTCAAATGTATAGTTGCTAAAATATACTGTGAAACAACTCAGCACATTATGAACAAATTGACCACAACATTAAACAGTCACTAGTAGAGACACTTTTCTAGACTATTACAAGACATGCCCAACTCATTCTTCATCTGTAACCAACACTGGGGGAAAACTGTAAAGGTAGGGTATGGACTGGAACCATGTCCTAAGGGATACTTTGACAATCTCCAAATGGATTTTATACAGTTTCCTTCTTCTGCAGGTTATGTATGTGTAATAGTAATAGTATGTTTATTTTGTGGGTAGGCCGAAGCGTTTCTCTGATACAAACATAGCATTTACTGTAGCCTAAATACTATTACTTTTGTGGAACCTACTTTGGACCTTCCCTCTTATCCATCTAGGGATAGAGAATACATTTTACAGGGACAGTTATTTGTAAATTATGCAAAGCTTTGTTCTTTTCTCAAATATTCTATTGTCCTTATCACTTCCAATCCTCTGGCAAAGTAGAAAGAACAAATGAGATATTAAAACTGGAACTAGCTAGCCATTTTTTAGGTCTTGTAGTCCTGAGTTCTTTTCTTTAGGAACTCATAATATCAGACAAAATAGACCTAAAACCAAAAGAATAATCAGGGAAAGAGAGGGTCACTACATAATGATGAAAGTTTCAATTCACCAAGAAAATCTAGTCATTCTAAATGTGTTAACATCTAATAAAAGTGCCTGACAATATATGAGGCAAAACTTAACAGAACTTCATAAAGAAATGGAAAAATCCACCACCATTTCACCATATACTCCTTACTGATTGATTGGTCAGGAACAAAATCAGCAGATTTAGAGGAGCCCAACAACACAATGAATGAACTTCCCTTATAGACATACACGGATACTAATGAGAGTACACACACTTATCATGCACACATAGAATATTTATCAAATAAATCATGTGCCAGCCCATAAAGAAACCCCAGCAAATTTCAGAGAATAGTTTCTCAGACCAAATTCTTGGGACACAGGAAAATTATGTTAGAAGTTCACAACAAAGATATCAATTTAAAACTCTATTTGAGGGCTTCCCTGGTGTGCAGTGGTTAAAAATCCGCCTGCCAATGCAGGGAACACGGGTTCGAGCTCTGGTCTGGGAAGATCCCACATGCCGTGGAGCAACTAAGCCCATGCACCACAACTACTGAGCCTGCACTCTAGAGCCCGCGAACCACAACTACTGAGCCCACGTGCCACAACTACTGAAGCCCACACGCCTAGAGCCCATGCTCCGCAACAAGAGAAGCCACCGCAATGAGAAGCCTGTGCACTGCAACGAAGAGTAGCCCCTGCTTGCCGCAACTAGAGAAAGCCCCTGCGCAGCAACGAAGACCAAATGCAGCCAAAAATATATACTAAAATAAAATAAATAAATTTATTTTTTTTATAAAACTCTATTTGAATAATTGTTAAAACACTGTTACTTAAATCATGAATTAAAGAATAAATCGGGCTTCCCTGGTGGCGCAGTGGTTGAGAGTCCGCCTGCCGATGCAGGGGACACAGGTTCGTGCCCCGGTCCGGGAAGATTCCACATGCCGCGGAGCGGCTAGGCCCGTGAGCCATGGCCGCTGAGCCTGCGCGTCCGGGGCCTGTGCTCCGCAACGGGAGAGGCCGCAACAGTGAGAGGCCCGCGTACCGCAAAAAAAAAAAAAAATAGAATAAATCATATTGGAAGTTTTAAAATAATAAAACTGGGTAATAATGAATACTACATATAAAAATTTATGAGCTGCAACAAAAGCAGATAGTTCAAGGGAAATGTATTTCTTTGGAATCAATGAAATATTGATTCCAAAGAAATACATAACAAGAATTAAAATGGAGTATATCAATATAGTTAAAAGTTGGTTATTACAAAAATAAATAATACAGTAGGCAATGCTCTGAAAAGACTAATCAAGAAAAACAGAAAACTCAGGTAAATAATTTTAAAAGCTAGAGATAAAACAGAATTTTACAAGATAATAGAAGCTACCATCAATAATCATACGCCAGGAATTTTAAAACTTAGGTTAAGTTGAACAAATTCCTAGAAAAATATGACATCAAATCTGACTTAAGTAATTTTTTAAAGAATAGACTTATAACTATTAAAGCAATCGGAAGAACAGTAGAAAATCTTCCCAAAATAAAACAACAAATCTACATGCTTTTCCAAATGAACTTTCAAGAAGCTAGTCATCCTAATCTTACACTAACTCTCCCCCAAAATAAAAGAGAGGAAATATCCTCCTATATTATTCTAAAAGGTAACCAATATCCTGATATCAGAAACTGAAGGCATAAAAAGAAAGAAAAATTACCAACTTATTTCATTCATGAGTATTGAAAAAAATCAAGTCAAATATAATAATGTTTAAATAAGATAATGACCAAGTTGCAAGTTTATTCTAGGTATATCAGTTATCTATCGCTAGAACAACTCTCAGTGGCTTACAACGATAGGCATTGTTTATGGATCTTTGGTCAGTTGGCAGTGATGCTGATCTAGGCCAGCCTTGGCTAACCTCAGGCAGAATCACTCGTGTGTCTGTTATAAACTGGGATGTTTGTTGGACGCCAGATGATCTAGGACATCCTCACTCACGTATCTTGTGATTGGCTGGCTGGCTGCTGGGTTGATAAGATGACTGGGCCACGTGTCTTTCATCATGCAGTTGTCTAGTCCAGGCTTATTCATACGGTAGGAGCAGGGTTCCAAGAGAGGAAGTTGGACTGGAAGCTGCAAGACTGATAGAGGCTTAGGCTTGGAACTGGCATACAGTCACTTCCACTGCTTTCTACTGACCAAAGCAAGCCACAACACCTGCCCAGATTCAAAGGTGGGAGAATGAATTCCACCTGTTCATGGGAGGAGCTGTAACGTAACACTGCGAAGGTCATGTATACATGGAGAAGTGAAGAATTATGGCCATCTGTGCAATCTACCCTACCAGGTATAAAAGGATAGTTTCACATCAGGAAATGCTTGTAATTCACCACATTAAGAGAGAAAAACTGTCTGATCATTCCAGGAGATGTAGAAAAAGCATTTGATACATTACAATGTGACTTTTTATGGGAAAAAAAGAGGAACTTTTTTTTAACATCTTTATTGGAGGATAATTGTTTTACAATGGTGTGAGAGTTTCTGCTTTATAAAAAAGTGAATCAGCTATACGTATACATATATCCCCATATCTCTTCCCTCTTGTGTCTCCCTCCCTCCCACCCTCCCTATCCCACCCCTCTAGGTGGTCAAAAAGCACGAGCTGATCTCCCTGTGCTATGTGGCTGCTTCCCACTAGCTAGTTATTTTATATTTGGTAGTGTATATAAGTCCATGCCACTCTCTCACTTCGTCCCAGCTTAACCTTCCGCCTCCCGGTGTCCTCAGGTCCATTCTCTACATCTGTGTCTTTATTCCTGTCCTTCCCCTGGGTTCTTCAAAAGCTTTTTTTTTCTTTTTTTAGATTCCACATATATGTGGTAGCATACAGTATTTATTTTCTCTCTTTGTGACTTACTTCACTCTGTATGACAGTCTCTAAGTCCATCCACCTCACTGCAAATAACTCAATTTCGTTTCCTTTTATGGCTGAGCAATATTCCATTGCATATATGTGCCACATCTTCTTTATCCGTTCATCTGTCGATGGACACTTAGGTTGCTTGCATGTCCTGGCTATTGTAAATAGAGCTGCAATGAACATTTTGGTACATGACTCTTTTTGAATTATAGTTTTCTCAGGGAACATGCCCAGTAGTGGGATTGCTGGGTCATATAGTAGTTCTATTTTTAGTTTTTTAAGGAACCTCCATACTGTTCTCCATAGTGGCTATATCAATTTACATTCCCACAAACAGTGCAAGAGGGTTCCCTTTTCTCCACACCTTCTCCAGTATTTATTGTTTGTAGATGTTTTGATGATGCCCATTCTGACTGGTGTGAGGTGATACCGTATTGTAGTTTTGATTTGCAGTTCGCTAATGATTAGTGATGTTGAGCAGCCTTTCATGTGTTTGTTGGCAATCTGTATATCTTCTTTGGAGAAATGTCTGTTTAGGTCTTCTGTCCATTTTTTGATTGGGCTGTTTGTTTTTTTTAATATTGAGCTACATGAGCTATTTATATATTTTGGAGATTAATCCTTTATCTGCTGATTCATTTGCAAATATTTTCTCCCATTCTGAAGGCTGACTTTGCATCTTGTTTATAGTTTCCTTTGCTGTGCAAAAGCTTTTAAGTTTCATTGGGTCCCATTTGTATATATATATTTTATTTCTCTAGGAGGTGGGTCATAAAAAGACCTTGTTGTGATTTATATCAAAGAGTGTTCTTCCTATGTTTTCCTCTAAGAGTTTTATAGTGCCCAGTCTTACATTTAGGTCTTTAATCCATTTTGAGTTTATTTTTGTGTTATGGTGTTAAGGAGTGTTCTAATTCCATTCTTTTACATGTAGCTGTCCAGTTTTCCCAGCACCACTTATTGAAGAGGCTGTCTTTTCTCCATTGTGTATTCTTGACTCCTTTATCAAAAATAAGGTGACCATATGTGAATGGGTTTATCACTGGGCTTTCTATCCTGTTCCACTGATCTATATTTCTGTTTCTGTGCCAGTACCATACTGTCTTGATTACTGTAGCTTTGTAGTATAGTCTGAAGTCCAGGAGCCTGATTCCTCCAGCTCTGTTTTTCTTTCTCAAGATTGCTTTGGCTATTCGGGGTCTTTTGTGTTTCCATAAATATTGTGAAATTTTTTGTTCTAATTCTGTGAAAAATGCCATTGGTACTTTGATAGGGATTGCTTTGAATCTGTAGATTGCTTTGGGTAGTATAGTCACTTTCACAATGTTGATTCTTCCAATCCAAGAACATAGTATATCTCTCCATCTGTTGGTATCATCTTTAATTTCTTTCATCAGTGTCTTATAGTTTTCTGCATACAGGTCTTTTGTCTCCCAAGGTAGGTTTATTCCTAGGTATTATATTCTTTTTGTTGCAATGGTAAATAGGAGTATTTCCTGAATTTCTCTTTCAGATTTTTTAACATTAGTGTATAGGAATGCAAGACATTTCTGTGCAGTAATTTTGTATCTTGCTACTTTACCAAATTCATTGATTAGCTCTAGTAGCTTTCTGGTAGCATCTTTAGGATTCTGTATGTATAGTATCATGTCACCTGCAAAGAGTGATAGCTTTACTTCTTCTTTTCTGATTTAGATTCCTTTTATTTCTTTTTCTTCTCTGATTGCTGTGGCTAAAACTTCCAAAACTATGTTGAATAATAGTGGTGAGAGTGGAATACCTTGTCTTGTTCCTAATCTTAGAAGAAATGGTTTCAGTTTTTCACCATTGAGAACAATGTTGGGTGTGGGTTTGTTATATATGACCTTTATTATGTTGAGGTAAGTTCCCTCTATGCCTACTTACTGGAGGCTTTTTATCATAAATGGGTGTTGAATTTTGTCAAAAGCTTTTTCTGCATCTATTGAGATGATGATATGGTTTTTCTCCTTCAATTTGTTAATATGGTTTATCACATTGATTGATTTGCATATATTAAAGAATCCTTGCATTCCTGAAATAAACTCCACTTGATCATGGTGTATGATCCGTTTAATGTGCTGTTGGATTCTGTTTGCTAGTATTTTGTTGAGGATTTTTGCATCTATGTTCATCAGTGACATTGGCCTGTAGTTTCCTTTCTTTGTGACATCTTTGTCTGGCTTTGGTATCAGGGTGATGGTGGCCTCATAGAATGAGTTTGGAAGTGTTCCTCCCTCTGCTATATTTTAGTAGAGTTAGAGAATGATACGTGTTAGCTCTTCTCTAATTGATAGAATTCGCCTGTGAAGCCATCTGGTCCTGGGCTTTTGTTTGTTGGAAGATTTTTAATCACAGTCTCAATTTCAGTGCTTGTGATTCATCTGTTTATATTTTCTATTTCTTCCTGGTTCAGTCTCAGAAGGTTGTGCTTTTCTAAGAATGTGTCCATTTCTTCCAGGTTGTCCATTTTATTGGCATATAGTTGCTTGTAGTAATCTCTCATGATCCTTTGTATTTCTGCAGTGTCAGTTGTTACTTCTTTTTCATTTCTAATTCTATTGATTTGAGTCTTCTTCCTTTTGTTCTTGATGAGTCTAGCTAATGGTTTATCAATTTTGTTTATCTTCTCAAAGAAGCATCTTTTAGTTTTATTGATCTTTGCTATTGTTTCCTTCATTTCTTTTTCATTTATTTCTGATCTGATCGTTATGATTTCTTTCCTTCTGCTAACTCTGGGGTTGTTTTGTTCTTTCTGCAATTGCTTTAGGTGTAAGTTTAGGTTATTTAGTTGAGATGTTTCTTGTTTCTTGAGGTAGGATTGTATTGCTTCCCTCTTAGAACTGCTTTTGCTGCATCCCATAGGTTTTGGATCATCATGTTTTCATTGTCATTTGTTTCTAGGGTTTTTTTAATTTCTTTTTCGATCTCTTCAGTGATCTCTTGGCTTTTAAATAGTGTATGGTTTAGTCTCCATGTGTTTGTATTTTTTACAGATTTCTTCCTGTAATTGATATCCAGTTTCATAACATTTTGGTCAGAATAGATACTTGATATGATTTCAATTTTCTTAAATTTACCAAGGCTTGATTTGTGACCCAAGATATGATCTATTCTAGAGAATGTTCCATGAGTACGTGAGAAGATGTATTCTGTTGTTTTTGGATGGAATGTGCTATAAATATCAATTAAGTCCATCTTGTTTAATGTATCACTTAAAGCTTGTGTTTCCCTATCTATTTTCATTTTGAATGAGCTGTCCATTGGTGAAAGCAGGGTGTTAAAGTCCTCTACTATGACTGTGTTACTGTCAATTTCCCCTTTTCTCACTGTTAGCAATTTACCTTATGTATTGAAATGTTCCTATGTTGGGTGGTTAAATATTTACAATTGTTCTATCTTCTTGGATTGATTCCTTGATCATTATGTAGTGTCCTTCTTTGTCTCTTGTAATAGTCTTATTTTAAAATCTATTTTGTCTGATATGACAATTGCTTCTCCAGCTTTCTTTTTATTTCCATTTGCATGGAATATCTTTTTCCATCCTCTAACTTTCAGTCTGTATGTGTCCCTAGGTCTGAAGTGAGTCTCTCATAATCAGCATATATACGGGTCTTGTTTTTGTATCCATTCATCCAGTCTATGTCTTTTGGTGGGAACATTTAATATATTTACATTTTAGGTAAATATCAATATGTATGTTCCTATTACCATTTTCTTAATTGTTTTGTGTTTGTTATTGTAGGTCTTTTCCTTCTCTTGTGTTTCCTGCCTAGAGAAATTCCTTTAGCATTTGTTGTAAAGCTGGCTTTGTGGTGCTGGATTGTCTTAGCTTTTGCTTGTCTGTAAAGGTTTTAATTTCTCCGTCGAATCTGAATGAGATCCTTGCTGGATAGGGTAATCTTGGTTGTAGGTTTTTCCCTTTCATCACTTTAAATATGCCACTCCTTTCTGGCTTGCAGAGTTTTTGCTGAGAAATCAGGTGTAGCTGTTAACCTTATGGGGATTCCCTTGTATGCTATTTGTTGTTTTTCCTTTGCAGCTTTTAATATTTTTTCTTTGTATTTAATTTTTGATAGTTTGATTAATATGTGTCAGCGTATTTCTCCTTGGATTTATCCTGTATGGGACTCTGTGTGCTTCCTGGACTTCATTGACTATTTCCTTTCCCATATTAGGGAAGTTTTCAACTGTAGTCTCTTCAAATATTTTCTCAGTCCCTTTCTTTTTCTCTTCTTCTTCTGGGACCCCTATAATTTGAATGTTGGTGTGTTTAATGTTGTCCCAGAGGTCTCTGAGACTGTCCTCAATTCTTTTCATTCTTTCTTCTTTATTCTGCTGTGCAGTAGTTATTCCCACTATTTTATCTTCCAGGTCACTTATCCGTTCTTCTGCCTCTGTCATTCTGCTATTGATTCCTTCTAGAGAATTTTTAATTTCATTTATTATGTTGTTCATCTTTGTTTGTTTGCTCTTTAGTTCTTCTAGGTCCTTGTTAAATGTTGCTTGTATTTTCTCCATTCTATTTCCAAGATTTTGGATCATCTTTACTAACATTGCTCTGAATTCTTTTTCAGGTAGACTGCCTATTTCCTCTTCATTTGTTAGGTCTGGTGGGTTTTTATCTTGCTCCTTCATCTGCTATGTGTTTTTCTGTCTTCTCATTTTGCTTATCTTACTCTGTTTGGAGTCTCCTATTTGCAGGCTGCAGGTTCGTAGTTCCCATTGTTTTTGGTGTCTGTCCCCAGTGGCTAAGGTTGGTTCAGTGGGTTGTGTAGGCTTCCTGGTGGAGGGGACTGGTGCCTGTGTTCTGGTGGATGAGGCTGGATCTTGTCTTTCTGGTGGGCAGGACTGCATCCGGTGGTGTGTTTTGGGGTGTCTGTGACCTTATTATGTATTTAGGCATCCCCTCTGCTAATAGGTGGTTTTGTGTTCCTATCTTCCTAGTTGTTTGACATAGGGTGTCCAGCACTGTAGCTTGCTGATTGTTGAGTGGAGCTGGGTCTTAGCGTTGAGATGGAGATCTCTGAAAGAGCTTTCTCTGTTTGATATAACATGGAGCTGGGAGGTCTCTGGTGGACCAATGTCCTGAACTCGGGTCTCCCACCTCAGAGGCACAGTCCTGACACCTGGCTGGAGCATCAAACCTTGTCAGCCATATGGCTTCTCTGAGCAAGACAAACTTCTGACAGCAGACAGTTTTGGACTCTAAACGCAGCTCTTCCCTGGGTCTCCAGCCCCCCAGCTGGCCAAGCTGAATTTGCATCTACCAAGGCTCCGTAATCCCACTGCCAATTTTTTTAAAAAATAAATCTCTCTCCTCTCCTCACCTCCTGTCTTCTCTCTCTACTTTTCTTCTGTTTCTGATGAACTTTTTTTAACTACAGAAATTTACATCGTCTTAAGAAGATAAACCTTAGAAGTATTCCTTTTAAAATAAAAAACAGGACACATGTACCCACTATCACTATTTCTATTGAATACTTTATTAGATGTCTTAGTCAGTGCAATGAGGCAAGAAAATAAATAGGAGCATAAATTAGAAAGAAGAAAATAAAACCAAAACCATTTGCATCTGATATGACCATTTTCATAGATAACTAATAGAATTCACAGATAAATTACTAGAAATAAAATGTTACTTGGCATGCTGACTGGCTATGAGATTAATGTTAAAAAGTTAATTTCAGGGCTTCCCTGGTGGCACAGTGGTTGAGAATCTGCCTGCTAATACAGGGGACTCGGGTTCGAGCCCTGGTCTGGGAGGATCCCACATGCCGCGGAGCAACTAGGCCCGTGAGCCACAACTACTGAGCCTGTGCGTCTGGAGCCTGTGCTCCGCAACAAGAGAGGCCACAATAGTGAGAGGCCCGTGCACTGTGATGAAGAGTGGCCCCCACTTGCCACAACTAGAGAAAGCCCTCGCACAGAAATGAAGACCCAACACAGCAAAAATAAATAAATAAATAAATGTCAGATGCAGGCTTGTGACATCCTCTGTCACATAGGGGAGGATGTAAGTCAGGCACCAGCTGATAAGCAAAGCTTTAAAAAAATAGTTAATTTCATTCTATATCTCATTAGAAAACCTTTTTTTGTAAAAATACCACATTTTTAAGAACATCAGAGAAGATGGATACCCATTAAATCTAACAGAAGACATGCAGGAACTCCATGGGGAAAATTAAGCAAATTTATTGAGACATTTTAAAAGATGTGAATTAATGGAGAAATATATTTTGTTCATAAATAGTAAGATTAATATTATAAAGGTGTCAATGCTCCTTAAAGTGACTTATATGTTCATGTCAATTCCAATCAAAATTCTAATAGATTTTTGTTTCCTTGAAAATATAGTTTTTATTGATCATTTAATTCTGAAGGGCAAATGGAGAAAAAATTGCAAAAGCATTTCTGTACAAAAGCAAGGTGGAGGGATTATTTTAAAGTTATGGTAATAACGATTATATGGAACTGGTTGAGGGATAGAAAATATTACCAGCAAACTAAATGGAGAGCCCAGAATCTGAACATTCTTTGTGTTTGTGTGATTCTTTTTATTTTTTTATACAGTTTTTAGAGGTTACACTCCATTTACAGTTATTACAAAATATTCACTATATTCCCTGTGTTGTACAATAAACACATCCTTGTAGCCTATCTTACACCCAATAGTTTGTACCTCTCACTCCCCCATTCCTATATTGCCCCTCCCCCACACAGGTAACCACTAGTTTGTTCCCTGCATCTAGGATTCTGCTTCTTTTTTGTTACATGCACTAGTTTTTTTGCATTTTTTAGATTCCACATATAAGTGATAAGATACAGTATTTGTCTTTCTCTGTCTGAATTATTTCACTTAGCACAATGCCCTCCAAGTCCATCTGTGTTGCTACAAATGGCAAAATTTCATTCTTTATATGGCTGAGTAGTATTCCATTGTGTGTGTGTGTGTGTGTGTGTGTGTGTGTGTGTGTGTGTGTATATATATATATATATATATACACACACATACATATCTCACTCTCACACCTTCTTTATCCATTCGTCTGTTGATGGACACTTTGGCTGCTTCCATATCTTGGCAATCGTAAATAATGCTGCTAGGAACATTAGGGTACATATATTTTTTGAAACTAGTGTTTTTGATTTTTTTAGATATATATCCAGGAGTGGAATTGCTGGATCATATAGTAGTTTTACTTTTGGTGTTTTGAGAAACCTCCATACTGTTTTCCACAGTGGCTGCATCAATTTACATTCCTACCAACAGTGTACAAGTGTTCCCTTTTCTCTACATCCTTGCATTTGTTACTTGCCTTTTTGAGGATAGCCATTCTGACAGGTGTGAGGTGGTATCTCATTGTGGTTTTGACTTGCATTTCCCTGGTGATTAGCAATGTTGAGCATCATTTCATGTCCCTTGTTGCCATCTGCATTTCCTCTTTGGAAAAATGTCTATTCAGTTCTTCTGCCCACTTTTTAGTTGGGTTGTTTGTTTTTTCGATGTTGAGTTGTATGAGCTGTATATATATGTTGGATATTAACCCCTTAACCATCAAATCATTTGCAAATATTTTCTCACATTCAGTAGGCTGTCTTTTCATTTTGTCAATGGTTTCCTTTGCTGTGAAAAAGCTTTTAAGGTTTATTAAGTCCCATTTGTTTATTTGTGCTATTATTTCCTTTACTTTAGGAGTCGGATCCAAAAAATTATTGCTGTGATTTATGTCAAAGTGTGCTATGCCTATGTTTTCCTCTAGGAGTTTTATAGTTCTGATCTTACATTTAGGTCTTTAATCCACTTTGAGTTTATTTTTCAGCAATTTTTCAATCAACTCGTTTTTGTACATGGTGTTAGAGAATGTTCTAATTTCTTTCTTTTATATGCTCTAATTTCATTCTCTTACAGGTCCAGTTTTCCCAGAACCACTTATTGAAGAGGCTGTCTTTTCTCCATCATTGTGTATTTTTGCCTCCTTTGAGAATCTGACCCTTCTTTTTTTTTTTTTTTTTTTTTGCCATGCCATGTGGCTTGTGGGATCTTAGTTACCTGACCAGGGATTGAACCTGGGCCACAGTGGTAAAAGCTCCGAGTCCTAACCACTGACTGCCAGGGAATTCCCAAGAATCTGACCGTTCTTACGTGTAACTTTGGTGCATGACAGAGACCAATGGCACAGCTGGCCAATGATGGCAGAGACCATTCAGTTAAAAGAACTGGATAGAAAACTAGACTTCATAGAGCAAAACATGAAATTGGAATCCTATCTCACAACATATGTAAAAATCAACTCAAGATGGATCAAGGATTTAAATGTGAAAAAATAAATTTTAGGATTATTAGAAGAAATTTTAGAAGAATATGTATTGATAAGGAAGGATTTTTTTTTTTTTAAAGAAGGCAGAATACGCTCTATAAAATAAAAGATTGGGCTTCCCTGGTGGCGCAGTGGTTGGGAGTCCGCCTGCCGATGCAGGGGACACGGGTTCGTGCCCCGGTCTGGGAAGATCCCACATGCCGCAGAGCGGCTGGGCCCGTGAGTCATGGCCGCTGAGCCTGCGCGTCCGGAGCCTGTGCTCCGCAACAGGAGAGGCCACAACAGTGAGAGGTCCATGTATCGCAAAAAAAAAAAAAAAAAAAAAAAAAATGACTGCAAAATTTGTTGATTCTCCTATCATTGATAGGTGGCGTCTTTGACTCCTCCACTTGAATCTGGGCTCTGTTAACTGTTTGATAAAATACAGAAGTCATGCTCTGCCAGTTTCCAGGCTCAGATCTTAAGAAGGTGTCAGTTTCCACTTCCTGACCCTTGGGTCACTTGCTCTTGGAACGTGGACACCATGCTGTGAAGAAGCACAATCTCCTCCCTGATGAGATTCATATGGACAAGAAAAGAAAGCCAACCCCAACTTTGCTGGCCAGTGAACAAGCTGTCTTGGAAGTGACTCTTCCAGCCCGTCAAGCCACCTGAGTGGCATCACGTGGAGCAGAGTCAAGCGGTCCCCATTGAGCCCTGCCCAAACTGCAGAGTTATAAGCAAAAAATAAAAGACGTTATTCTGAGCCACTAAGTTTTGGAGTGGTTTGTTACACAGCAAGAGTAACCAGAACAATGCTGGCCATACAACTTCCTGATTTGGAGACAGAATAGCTACCACTGCTCCCCAACGAGACATCTCTGTTAAGTGCTTCACTATCAGTTTTTCTATCTCTGTTTGTTACTTCTTTTGTCAGCTCTTACTCTAGGATTTAGCCCTTCAATAGCACTTTATTATTTACAAATTTCATTCACATTTCTTATCACTCGTTCCTTTGCCTATGATGGCCGTCAGTCCACGGCCACCAGGAACAATGTTTATTCAGGGCTTGAGCAGGGACGTGACCTGCCTTTGTTCTAGGTCCTGGCCACCCAATACAGTGCCCATGAGGCAAACCACTAATGTCTCTGGGTGGGAGACTTTTCTCAAAAGATTGTCACAGTTAAAGAACTCTTCTAGGGCTTCCCTGGTGGCGCAGTGGTTGAGAGTCCGCCTGCGATGCAGGGGACGCGGGTTCGTGCCCCAGTCTGGGAAGATCCCACATGCCATGGAGCGGCTGGGTCCGTGAGCCATGGCCGCTGAGACTGCGCGTCCGGAGCCTGTGCTCCGCAATGGGAGAGGCCACAACACTGAGAGGCCCGCGTACCGCAAAAAAAAAAAAGAACTCTTCTACACGTTGACTAGTAGGCAGGCAGGATCTAATCACTAGTACTCCCTCCACTGTAGCTCAGAGTCAGGAACTAATGACTAACCTTGGGTTCCCCAGAAGCAGATTGTAAGACAAAGATTTGTGTGCAAACACTGTCTTAGGAAGAGCTTCCAGGAGAAAACCAAAATACTATAGGGCAAGCAGGGAAGAAGCCAGGCAAGGGTACAATTTCAGGCTAAACTCACAGAGGGCGTTTCCCAGCCTGCTTCTGCAGGGCAATTCTGGGGTGTAAATTCCACTTCAGAGTAGTTCCAATGGCAGGGAAAGACACTGAGCCCTGATCCCAGGGTCTACCTCTGCTGTTCCCTGTGTGACACAGACACACACGATGCTACTGGCCTCTCTTTCCCGGGATGAGAATAGGAAAAGATGTCCATTTCTCTTAGCCTATTTTTCTTAATAATCCAGGCTGTGATATAAACTTCATGCCTGCATTTTTCAGTAGTACACATGATTGCAGGAGCTAAAACTCTTAGGCTAAAATAATAATAATAATTTAAAAAACACCTTTTTCTCAAATTATGTGCCAGAGAGAGAATTTTCAGAAACTCAATATTGGAACATAAGAAGTTTCCCACCAAAAACCAGTATGTGTTCTCAAAAGATGTCTAGACATTGGATGAGCAGCTCAAAACACATTTTCCTAAAGAAATAATGCCTGTATAGCACAGGGAATTTTGCTCAATATTCTGTAATAACCTAAATGAGAAAAGAACTTGAAAAAGAATAGATACATGTATATGCATAACTGAATCACTTTGCTGTACACCTGAAACTGACATAACATTGTTAATCAACTATACTCCAATATAAAATAAAATTTTTTTAAAAAATTAATTCAATTGGCTGTGGTAAGTTTCCAAGTTCAGCCCACAGAAATCTATTAAACTAATAATATATAATAAATTATATACTATAATATTTAAAATATTAATTTTATTTATAAATATTAAATTCAAAATATTTTAAAATATTAAAATAAACAATATAGTATAAATTAAACTAGTAATATAACCAACAATGCATTTGAAGAATAGGAAATAAAACTATGGAAATTAGTAACTAAGTCACAACACAACAGAACAAGGTAAGAAATCCTTTACTAATTTGAACACCACTGCTTCAGGAAAGTTGGGTCTAATCAGAGGGTGCCTGCAGACTGAGAACTCCTGGGACTTCTGGATACTTTCAGACATGTTAAGAACACTCCTAGGGAAGTCTGGAGAACTGTTTTTTTAAAAATTTTAATCATTAAATTTAAAGGAACCCTGGAGAAAGAAGAAAAGCTTAAGGCACCGCAATATTGCCCCTAGAAGAGCACACACGTACGAAGGCATTCATTTTGGACATCAGGGCCTGGGGGGTGGACAGATGGGGAGCTGGGCTGAAGACACCCTGGCTCTAAGCACTCCCTCGGCCATTTACCACCTCATGGTAGGGGATGAAGAACCTCCCTGTGTATGTGCTTCAGCTTTGCTCGTCCCAGAATGAGGATGCAGCCAACACTTCAGAATAGTTGCAGCAGCGAGGATGTGCAACTGACACACTAGACTTGAAAACATTTGTCTGTGCATCCTAACCGCTACTCAACTTCACCCAGGTGGTGTCCACTCCCTGCCCTCAGGGCCCAGTTGTAAGAGGTGAGATGCAAAGAGAAACCAAACAGTGTCCTTGGGGAAGATGGGAAAGCCAAGTCCTGCCATAAAAGTAGGTTTGCTGGGAGTAACCCCACTGCATCTACACCTTGGAGAGGAAGGTGTTCCCAGGTCAAGCCCAGCACCCAAGCTGGGGAGAGAGCAGGACAGCTCAACTTTGCAGAGCACCCCTGAGGCCCACAGTGGCCCAAAGGGGCCCAGGCAAGCAGCAAGGCCCGAGGACTTGCCCACAGGCCTATGTAAGGGAGGGCAGCCGACCACAAAACTGTCCCAGGGCTGCAGCCTCGTGACAGCTCAGGAGAGTGAAGCTGAGGGGGCCACAGACAGAAGTGGCTGGGACAAGGCTTAACAGGCCCCCCAAATCATCAGGGTTGGGCTCCCAAGACTTCCACTCACCCCCACCCGCAGTGTCCATTATGGCCCCTCAGATCTTAGATGCAAATCTGTGGGGAAAGGGCGATGGGTTCCAAAAGTTGCCAGTTGCCAAGCATGCTAAGAAAACCCAGGTGGGCTGAATTATCTTGAATTGATTACATTTCTGCTAGTAGATGACCACATGGGAACCCTGGATAGAAATTGAGTTATAGAAAGTATTCCATGTACACCAGGGTTTGTGATTCCATACCCAGTTGTCCAACTGACCCTCGCCAGTACCCGGCGGATAACAAGGACTCAGATACAACAGCCGTTATCACCCCCAGGGACACAGCGTTGACTGCCACTGGGATGCACTACTTTTCCGATCCCACTCTCGGCTCCTTTGAAATAAACAAGCCTCTCCTTTCCAAAGCCATTTATACTCTCCCTCACAACTCCCCCCCACCCCTCCCGCCCCGCAATGAACAAAACAAGGACAAAGCACAAACCCCCACGCGTTTCTATCCCCTTCCTTTGCCCTCTGTCAGAGGCAACACTGGGGACCCAAGGGGTAGGAGTGGCTTCAGCCGAACAGTGTCCTTGGGGAAGATGGGAAAGCCAAGTCCTGGCATAAAAGTAGGTTTGCTGGAACCTGTGGAGCCCCCAGGATATTAACCCGGGGAGAGAGATCCCATGACAGACCGGGCCCTTGGCCAGTTTTTGAAAAGGACCCTAATGTCATCCTCTTCCTCCCGATTTCAAAGGCTTAGGAGCTGTACTTACTGTACCCCTGATACCCCCCTCCACTCAAAGGAGCACCTGGCAGCCCAGGACTGTGGGGAGCAGGGGGAGGGGGGGAAAAAGAGGGAGCCGGACAGGTCAAGATCTGGGGGTTGGAACTGGAGGATCATCTGCTCCATTCCAGGCACCTACCTCTCTCATGGGGTGAGAGTCAAGGAGCTGCTAGATGCAAATATATTGAAAGTTCTCTATAAATGAAAGGCTCCTTGTTTTTTATGGTAACAACCCCCCTAGGATCACCGCAAAACATTTAGGATGTATCAGTGCAACACAGAAATCAAACACTTGGGATTGCTTTGTTCATTGAGATTTTAAATTTTAGAATGTATGACATCAAGTTCTGTGAATCATGGAGGCTAATTTGCCACTTTTCAGATTTTCAAAACATTTTCCAGACACTATCCCATCAACTGAAGAAATAGTGAGATGGCTGTGACATTGTTTCTTATTCTCCTTTGAGAAGATATCAAGTGTCTCAACTGAAACCTCACGGCTGGCTAGGAAGGCACAGGCCTCGGGTTGGCATGGTTGCCGCCATGTTTTTCAGTGTTGATAGCAAAGCAGGTGGGCCTCCACCAGAGAGGATGTGAAGAGAATCTTGAAGGACACAGAAAATCCACTGCAGCTTCAAAATCTTGATTTTTTTTTTTTTTAATGCCAGCTTCCCAGCTCCAGAGAATACAAGAACGCTAGAGGGAAGGACACTGTGGAACCTCCATGCTGGCTACTCTCCAACCAACTTTTCCTGGGCTCTGGACCTAGAAACAACCAAAACTAATTTGATGAGTATATGGAAATTATTCATCAACCATTTACCAAGCCCACGCTGTTGTAAAGGGCACAGGGCTTGATGCTGGATATAGATTAACAATACTGGAAGATTCTATTCCTGTATACCATCCCTAACATCTTTCCAGAATCATCTGTCCCAAAACATAAACTATCTCACTTCCTGGGTGCACTGTCAGGACAGAAAAAGGAAGAACTAAATTTTCCTCCAAAAACATATTGCAAAATCCACACAAAAGTATATTTTTTTAAGAACTGAAATAAAATGAGATAATAATAATAGCTAACATCTGAGTCCATAGTACATGCCATGACTGCTCTATATGTTTCACATCTACTAACTAATTCAATCTTCACATTAACCCTAGGAGTAAGATACTATTGTTAGCCCCATTTTACAGATGAGGAAAATGAGGGACAGAAAGATTAAGGAGCCTGCGCAAGGCCACGCTCAGAGGCAAAGTGGAGACCCACACCCAGGCAGCAGGCCTCAGAGTCTGTGTTCTTAACCACTACCCTCCACTGCCTTTCTGTGTGCTGCTCTTAATTGAAAAACACCAGATCCAACAGCTGTAACTTTACTTCCTAAATGAATCCGCAGGTTTCATGAGGTTATGGGTAACACTGATGGCTACATCATCGACCTTGACAAATCATATTGAAACTCATCTAGAACGGTAGCCAATTAGATACATCACAGAACTTTAAAATAATGATGATGGTTTCATCACACCAGATTTTCAAACACATTACCTGAAGGCCATCATCAAACTCCTGTGCTAATTGGTTTCAAAACAGAAATCTAACTGGTGGCTTCAGGATAGAAATTCGAGAAGAGGATTCAACTTCTCCTAAGTTCTTGGTTTCCAGTAAACTGGAGTAACTAGATGATGCCACATCGACTGCTGGGATTTCTCACCCAGGCCCATGCACATGGACTCCATCCACGTGGGCATCCTGGGTCGGGGGG
This sequence comes from Aethalodelphis obliquidens, assembly GCF_003676395.1. Lineage (NCBI taxonomy): Eukaryota > Metazoa > Chordata > Mammalia > Artiodactyla > Delphinidae > Aethalodelphis > Aethalodelphis obliquidens. Next base: position 4,670,825 of record NW_020837993.1, read on the forward strand.
CTTTCCTTGCTCCAGAACCTGCAGGACTTTCTCTGCTCAAGATCCAGTCCCCACCCTGAGCAATTGCACCATAGAGGCCGTCAGGGTCCTTCGGAGAAACACAAACTTGGCCGGATGCAGCCAAGCTCACCGATCCTGAAGGGGCTGCCCCTCGCCCAGAAGCCGTGAGCTCCCTCCGATGGGCTGCAGCTCTCACCACCAGGAATAGGGTCTTAGAGGCTGCCCGGTGGCCTTGCTTCCGGCCCACAGACCTTATCTCTTGTTCCCGCTCCATGTCTGCTAGGTTCTTTTATTCGGGGCTGTACATCTCACAAGCTGCCGGAGCCCCAGGAGAAAGAGAGAGAAAGGGTCATCGTGGGCTCCTAAAAGGAAACCTTAATTCTCAGGCTTCCCAACCCAGGAACTCCCGGCAGGAGAATCCAGGGCCCATCTAGGCACCAGATAGCTGCCCAGCCTCTGAGGCAGACATTCAGAGTGGCTGCGGGCGACATCGAGTCTGTTAGGATTCGCTTCCCCGGGGCTCACCTCTGGGAGCCTCGTCGCGCGGCCTTGGAGGCGTCGGCAGGAGGGAGCCTCCCCAGGGGCGGCGGCTGCGAGATTTCTGAACTGACACTTCCTTGGGAGAGGCTTTTAGCACCACTGCGGAGGCGGGGTGCCAGCCTCACTGCCCAGGGAGCATCCTTGGTCGTCGTTCCCCATCCAGGGCTCATGTCCCCAAAAGAAGTGTCCCTGAGGCTGACGAGCAGCGCCCCCCCCCTCCCTTCTTCCTTGACACTGGGTCTGCAGAGGAGCGCACTCTGATCACCCTCCCTCCATCCTCCCCCATGGCCGCAACCAGCTGCCAGACGACCCAACCAGCCGCGCCCCGCCCCCACCCCCTGCCGATTCAGCCTGTTCTTCCCAGTTTCGTCCACACACACTTTCCTGCGAACGCCCTTGCCAGATCTCAAGCTGCCTCTCGGGGGACACCGGGTGCGGGTCAGGAACGCCGCGCTAAAGGCTTTCTCTCAATAGCAAGAGAGCTCACTCGTGGTGACCCCAGCTCCCCCAGGCCCCCAGCCATGGGGCTTGGGCTCTCCCTCGGTGGGGGACACCCTGCTTTACTTTTCATCCTCCCACCGACCCCAGGGGCCACCCGCCAGTTACTGGGGACAGAGGGGAACTCTGCAGTGCTATACTGAGGCGATATCCCCAGGTGGGACCCAGGCCCGTGCTGCGGCCCCAGGTGCTCTGCAGTCACATCAGTTACCCTGGGGCTGGGGGCCGGGGCTGCCTTCCTCAGGCATCCCAGCTGTCTCCCCCAACTCCCACCCCGCAAGCTGCATCTTCCTCTGAAGACTGGCCTCCCTTCAGGGTTTGGAGGAATTCACTTTCCAAGCAAGGTCCTGGGCCAGAGGCCAGGCTCTCATTGGTTTCAGGCTGTGAGTACAGCAGTGAGGGTGAAGAGCCGGTACGTGGAATGGAAAGACATAGAAGGAGGTGCTCTTAGGAATGAGCCCCGGCCCCTCCCCTCTCCCCTCCCCCCGCCCCCCCCCCACAAGATCATGGTTTGCTCTTTCCAAGGAAAAGTCTCATGAAGTAAGTCCTCCTGTGTCTTCTCCTCTGGCCCTGACCTTGACGGGGAGACACGCTGTTGTGCCTATTGGACACCCTGCTGCCTTCAGCTTGGGCTCTGACACCAGAGTCACCAGCCTCTCCTCAGAGGACACCCGGTAGCAGAAAGCCTCTTCTGCCAGGAGCCAGCAGCCCCGGTGCAACAGGGTTTCCAGACTGAGAAGCCCACACCGCTGCCCAGGCAGCAATGTCACTGTCGTTTGTGAACCAGCCAGCTGAGGCTCACCCTCTAACTCCCCCTTCTCGACCTTCTAGGGGAGAAATTCCAGGATTCTGACTCCAGGGTCCCCCAGTCAGCGAGCTCAGTGGCCTCAGCTGGGCTTCCTCACTTCTGAGAGCCCGTGCTTCTTCCAAGACAACGAGGCTTTCACGGATCAGATCCATTCTCTGTCCCGACATGGTGGCCACTCTCCATTCAGTCTGGATGCAGCGGAAGTGTGCCTCCCACCCTGACACACCACTCCCCATCCCCCCACACGAATGGGGAGGGAAAGCCGTGAGGCACAGGTGTAAAAGGAAGAACTAGAGAAAGTGGAAGCCAACAGCCTTCTACTGAGTCTTGCTTAGGGTTCTAGGTGCAGGTGGTCCAGTCACAAAGGGAATGTACCCTCTTGTGGAGAAAAGAGTTGAATTCACAGAAACTCTCTGAGCCCAAGTTTCCTCAAGCGTAGAATGAGGACACCAGACTCCACAATCCCCAGGCACCCTTCTGTGGTAGACACAGTATTGCTTCCCCCACAAAGACGTCCACGTCCTATTCCCCAGAACCTGTGATTACGTTACGTTATATGGCAAGTGGGGGGGATTAAAGCTGTGGATGGAATTTAGGCTGCTATTCAGGTAACCTAGAGGTGGGGGGGGGTGATACTGAACGAGCCGCGTGAACTCAATGTAATCTCAAGGACCCTTGTGAGGGAAAGAGGGAAACGGGAAGGTCAGAGTCAGAGAGAGATTTGAAGATGCTGGCTTTGAAAATGGAGGAAGGGGCTATGAGCCAAAGGATACAGGTGGCCTCTAGAAATGGGAAAAGGCAAGAAGACAATGCTCTTCTAGAAGCTTCTGAAGGAACACAGCCTTACCAACACCTTGATTTTAGCCCAAGGGGACCCATTTTGAACATCGTGACTTCCAGAACAGTAAGATAATTTGTGTTGTTTTAACCCACTCCTCTTCTTGTAATTTGTTACAGTAGCAGTAGGAAACTAATTCACCCTCCATACCTAGCATCCACCCCGCAATTTCCCGTCTGCTCCTTCTCCCCAGGGCTCCGTCTCCTCTGTCTGCAAGTCACAGAGCCCCAGGTACCAGCACTGCTATGACTCAGAATCCCAATCCTGGTACAACCTCATAGCTAATATTTATGTGTTCTGAAGGAAAACAGGAATATAACGTCCTACACTTACAGAGGGTCTTGCTGTTTTTAAACCACTGTCATTCCAAAAAAAAAGTGGCAGAGTGCTCTTATGTGCCAATTACTGAGCTGCTTCCTGCAGATGTAAAGTCAAATGGACATCATCCTTTCCCTCAAGTAATTCACTGTCTAGTTGGAGAAAGAAACAGAAGCAACTACCTCGAATCCTTGTTTCAGAAATTAAGAGTTGGACTCACCCAGTCTCCTTCAATGGAAACAGCAAATGGCAAGAAGAATGGTATGAATTGGCCACCTGTGCTCCAGACTCAGCCTGGGAGCCTAGCCAGGCATGTGTTTTTATGGGGTTTTTTTTAATCTAATGAATAATTCTGAGTCACAGCCAGGACACTGAACCATTGAAAGATCTTTTCATGTCTTACTTTGTGTCAAATGTTGTTTATACTTTTCTTTTGTCAGAGGTGGGTGGAACATTCTAGTAATAGGGAGCAGTAGAGAAAAATCACTGCTTAAGAGCAGAATTATGAACAATGCATCCTTTTCCTTCTGTCTCCTCTCCCCTTCCTGATTCTCAAAACACTTCAAACTCATGTATATTCTTTATGTAGATGGATAGGACCGTCTCTAACTTGAGTCATTCCTATTTGCGTGGTTGGTTTTCGGTTTGTTTGAACCTGAGCAAAATTGCTGTTAGGACCTGCAAACAAGTACATTGCACAGGAGACTTACTAACAAAGGAAACTTGACTAAATCCCTCCTCTTCTGTTGAATAGTGAGTGCTGAAATACCCAAACCGGCAATTTATCAGGAGGAAAACTGGCAAACCTTTGAAATGGAATGTCTGAGAAACTATAATTTTCTTAATGGAGTCAAGGGTTACCTGTTTTTACAATTAGATATTTTCTGAACCCAGCCAGGTGAGACCATGCAAGTAGAGTTATGAGTCAACTCAGCAAGGATCAGAGCTAACATTACAATCTGTCCATCAACAGAAGAGGCAGGGATTCTTCCTTGGCCATTTCTTTAGCTTGAGTTTCTAAACCTACCCCCATGAAGGAGCACTGCCAAACCTATCCCAGCAAGAAAGAGCCCTGGTGGCTTCAAAGATTTTGATGGTGGAAACTTGTCCTGGTCTATCTGCGATGCAGAATGCCACATTCAGTGAGCTCAGCCCAGAGCCCACACCTTGAGCACCCGCCCAGGATTCTCATCCCAGTTCTTTATACCTCTATTCTTCTCTCTTGGGTGGACTATATCTTGATCCCCAAGGGTGATGCCTTTGGGGCTTTGATGCAACTGAGGCATAATCAGACAGAAAGGACAGAGTGCAAGAGGCAAGGAGGCTTAGAGGAAACCTGCTTCCAGATGAACCAAGTCCCTCGTAGACGCAAAGATTTGGGAGAGAGTTTGAAAAGCCAGTTGCCAATCACTGCCACTTAGGAGGGGCTAGCAAAAAACACTCATAACAATCTTTGGAATTAAAATGTCCTTGTTACTTCCAACTTTTCAGAGCATCTATTTAAAGCTGAGAGTGAAAGGTGTTGGTGTCTATCCCGTTCATTGCACTATATGTCTCCACTTTTACCTCCCTCCCAGTCCCTGCCACCATCTCTGTCACCAATGGTCCATCAGGAAGAGTGGGGGCAGGGAATCCCCTCCCCAAGGATCATTACAACTCTCCCCTGGAGGTCAGTGCCCCTTGTCATCCAGCCTTGCGGATTTGCTTCTCCTGCATCAGGTCTGTTTTTTCACTCTTCCTTTGACAGACTACTGCCCTTGACTCTCGAGGCAGCAATCATTCTCTCCTTCCCCTCATTTCATCTCAGCACAGGACTCTTCGTCTGCTCTAGACATAATGGGGCTGTAGGCATGGGGTGATTCAGTTACTGCATTGAAACATGACAGCTCAAATCACTTCAGGTCTAAACCAACCCCCATGTATGCTCACACCAATGGCAGGATCTGCCATCATTTACCATGATGCCACATGGTTCAATACACCATGTTCAAATCTAAGGACCCAAAGAAGTTCAAGACCCGGGCTCATCCCTGGGTAAGAAGTAGGTTCCAGCAGGGGACAGCACCACTACAGACTGAGAAGAGGTGAAGAGCAGAGTCGAGTCAGTCTGTGAGCAGAGGTGAGCCCTTTGACCCTGGCTGGCTGGAAATGTCCTCATGAGAGAGGAAAGGTGTGATGTGACAAGGGCGTTTGAGATGGAGAGCATCTAGGCAAGGGACAGAGGATCGGGCAGGAGACAAGAGCACTTACAGCATGTTCAGCAACGTGGAAGGAAGATGTTTCCACTGTGATTGGAGGGTGTGAGCAGGAGAAATGTAATCTGAAAAATATTGCTGGGACCTAACTGTGGTGAGTTTTCTAAAGCTGAGCTAAAGAGATAGGACTTTATTCTGTTGGCAGTGGGAAATCAACAAAGGGTTTTAGAGCGAGGGTGAGGTGCTTCTGCTAAGCGTGGTTCGAGAAAAGTGGCTCTGACAAGAGATACAGGATGGATTGGTGGATGGAAGTGTCTGAAGGCAGACAGACTGCAGTGGGTTGAATGGTGTCCCCCCACAAAACTCACGTCCACCCAGAACCTCAAGATGTGACCTTATCTGGAAATAGGGTCTTTGTAAATGTAGTTAGCTAAGGTGAGGTCATAACCAGATTAGGGTGGGCCCTAAATCCAATGATTAGTGCCCTTATAAGAAGAGGACAGACAAAGACACATACAGAGAGGAGAATGTGAGGACAGAGATGGAGATTGGAGAGGTGCGTCTACAAACCAGGGAGCACCAAGGATTGTTGGCCATCAAAGGAAGCCAGAAGAGAGGCAAGGAACCCATTCTCCCTCAGAGCCTCTGCCAGGAGCCAACCCTGCTGACACTTTGATTTCTTACTTCTGACCCTCCAGAACTATGAGACAATACACTTGTTGCTTTAAGCCACTCAGTTTGTGGTAATTTGTTACAGCAGCCCTAGGAAACTAATGCAGACGCCAATAAAGAATCTACCTGGAGATCAGGCTCTGGAAATGATGGCTGAGACAAAAACAAGGGCTTGGGGGGAAACAAAACAACTTGCAAAGAATAATCAATGAGAATTAATAACCCGGGAACTAGCGAGCTATAGCAGCGAGATATGACTCCACATTCACGGGGGTGTGGGGGGGGGACTCCCAGCGAGCTCTTGGGCCAGTGCTCTGGGATGTGAATTTCAGGGAAGTTTATAGTCCTTGAAGGTGCTCCTGGGGAACAGGGGTTATATTTGGCCTCCCAAACTTGGAGTCAGATTGAAAGAAAATGCAGGGCGACTGCTAGCAACCGTAACCCCAAGGCAAGTAACTACTACCTACTGTAAACCAAACTACCTTGTTTCCCTTTTTCTGTTTTTTTTTGTTTGTTTGTTTTGGTTTTTTGTTTTTCAGGGGGAAAAAAACTAATAAACAGTCTACAAAATAGTCTAGTGTCTAGGGCGTTCAATAAAGGCCAAAGAGGAACAGCTCCCCTAGCAGGGCGGCGTACAGGAACTGTGGGTGGTGTCCCAAAGGGACGGTGGATGCCGAGGGAATCCTGCCTCTCCCCTCATCCAAGTTTACCTCCGGTTCCAACCTTGCAAGACCTAGGATTCATGAGTGGGGAGCAGTTCCTTGGCTTTGCTCTGCCTCCCCTCTCAGCTGGGCTGGTGTAAGCGGTCTGGAGCCTCCCTTCCCCAGTAAAAGCACTGGCTGTGCGCCCGGGGCAAAGTCTAGGGAGAGGTGGGTTTCGCTCAGCTCACCTAAGGGTGTTCACCCCCGTCCACACGGCTCTGGGAACCCATCCCAGCACACCTGGAAGCTGTCACTGAAGAAGCCACAGGGTTGCCTCTTAACAGGGGCAAAGCAAGCCAAAATGCAGCGTGTGAACCAATTGCCCCTGGACCTCTCCTCGGTAGGCCCATGATTCTCACGGCCTGGGGCCCCCCCTTCTGCCTAGGGGTTTCTGAAAATGTGAAAGGGTCTGTCCCTGGGGGCGGCCTTCACCAACGATGCAGCCTCCAGGACCCACCATGGCTTGCTCTCCTCTGCTCCTCCGCCAGGTGGGCTGCCCTCTCAACACTTAGTCCCTCATTGTTCCCCAAGGTGTCATTTGTCTCTCCTACAATGCAACCTGCAGTTAGGGTTGGAGGCACCCACAAGCACCTTTCCCCCACTAAGTTGGTGCAGTTGGAGGACATGGGGCAGAGAGCCAGGCGGGATAGGAAGGCTGGCATGCTTCGTTGTGAGATTGTCAAGTAACATCAGTCTCCTTGGAGGTAAAATCTGGTTTTGAAAGTCTTTGTTTTGTTTCTTTAATTGGCTCTACCTTCTAACCCAGAAATTCCACTTCCAGAAACTCGTTCTAAGACAATTAAGTATGTGTTCAAAGATTTGTCTGGAAGGATTTCCATCAGAGCCTTATGTATAATGGCAAACTAAAATTAAATAGCACCTAACTCTCTAAGACAGGAAGCTATTTCAATAAATTTGGGAACATGCCCATATGGGAATATTATCTCACCACCAAACTGGATGCTGTAAGGTTACATGATTTGCCTCCAGAAAGGAGACCTGAGTGGCTGGGAAGCGGGCAATAAAAGGTAGCTTTCCACGGAATCCTCTTTTGTACCCGTTGCACTTTGAACCATTCCAATCATAGATAATTAGATAGGTAGGTAACATTTTAAGGAATGTTTTGAATTATAGTAGCTCAGACAGAGACAGGTATTCAAGAAGTATTAAGTGAAAAAGATACGTTACAAAATACTAAGGTTCTGCGTGATACTATTTCTACAAAAAAACAAAATGTCTGGAAGGAAAATGACTCCAAAGCAACAGTATATATTTCTAATGGATGGAATTACAGGTGATTTTTATTTTCTTCTTACTTATGTTTATTCCCCAGCTTTTCTACAAGGAACTTGCAATCGTATTTGGCATGGGCGGGGGCGGGTGCAGGGGCAAGGAAGCAGTAAAAAGATATTTTTAATTTTTAAAAAAATGCTCCAGTGATGAGTCCTGCACTTCCTCTCCTTCCTGTCTTGGTCAAACTTCGAGAAAGAACACAGAGACACGCTGTCTCTACTTCCTCACCCCCCAAGCTACCCAACTCCACCCGAAATACAGCCTCCTCCATCCCTCCCTCCACACCTGCCTCTTCCTGGAAAGGGTCTGGCAAATGCCCCACACCCGCTGCCAAACCCACCGGATGCCCTCCGCACCGCCCCGCCTTATTGGCCTCTGTGCTGTATTTGTGTTCAGCGGATCTGACAAACATTCATTTAGTGCCCATTGTGTGTCAGGCACCGGTAAGGGGATAGCAACCCTAAAGCTCGTGCCTTCAGGGACTCCCTCCCCGGGCTGGTGGGAGACCACATGGCACCCTGCCCCGCCCCCCTCTGCCTGTCCCTTACACCTCTGTCCCCAGGAATCTCTGCTCGCGCACCACTCTGCCTCACCCTCCCTGGGCTGCATCTCTCATCGGCTCCTATTACAGAAGCTGGTGTCCAACAGCCCCACCTGGACAGAGGCGACAGAAAGACACCTCCCCTTCTGTTTCCCCCCCGAGGCCACAAGAGACCTCGTCATCCTCACCCCCACCTCTGCTCCTTTCTTTGTTGGTGACATCTACCCGGGACCACCCCTACACAAGCCATCACCCATCTCCTCCACTCAAGCCCTCGTCCCTGTTCCCCCACGCTGAGGGCTTCTTCTCCTACCGGGTCTGTTGCAGCGGCCTCTTGGCCTCACTTAGGTCTGTTCTTTGCAGACTGGAGGCCAAGTTCCATCCAGAAGGCCCCGTGGGACCCCTCGCAGCCCTGTTGCTCACCAGTTTCTGCAGGATAACAGCTCTCCCTGGTTCCCCCTGCTCTACACGCACCTCCCACTAGTTTCCTGGACACTAGCTCCCATCAAGTCCCCACCCTTGGTCTGTCACACCTCTGTGCTTTCGCCCAAGCCAGGGTGTCCGCACCGCCCGCTGGTCCCTTGGGCCGTGGGTTTCAGTCGCAAGTTCTAATGGCCTGGCTGAGTCCTGTCTTCATCAGGGTTCAGCTCGGGCTCCCTTCGCTCTGGAAACTGCTCGGGAACTCGGGCCCTGGGTGGGTGCCCCTCCTCTGCGCCCCTGTCTGTCACAACCAGAGCAGAGCGCTCACCCCGTTGTGTGGACGTGACTCACACACCGGTGCTTTCCTCCCAAGCCAGCGGCCAGCTCCCCTGGGACAGTCACTGTGAATAATCACTGTATCTTCAGCTCTTGGCACGATGCCTGGCCGACGCAGGCCTGTCCTGAAGTGAGCCATTGGCTGCTACCATCACAGAAAGAAACCAGCAGAAAGTTGGCCCTGGCCACAGAGCTTTCGCTTAAGTCCCAAAGCATTACAGGCCCGAGTGGAAGCCATCTGTCAGAGATGCCTTTGTGCATGTTGTAACCGACAGCCCGGACACCCCAGTGATGGGTCCCCACCTTGAGAAGGGGCACCGCGGCCTGGGCACCACCCCAGGTGTGCCCCTTCGCTGTTCATCCCAACCCAGCAAGGAGACCCTCCCCACCCAGGGGCACAGAGTTGGTCTGAAGGCCTTGGTCCACCAGGAGAATGGGGCCCTGATCCCTCTGGCAGGAGACACCCCCAAAGGTGCACAGACCTCCCACGAGGAATGAAGAGTGCCAGGAGGGCTCATTCACAAAGGGCCTCAAACCACAGGCAGTGAACCTTCTCTCCCAATGAAGGTCTACCCAGCCGCTGTATTTGTACAAGTGTTAAAAGGCATTTACTTACTAAGCATTTAAATAAAATATACCTTCTACAATTTTCTGTACCAGTTTTTGGCATTTTTCTTTTTTCTTTTCAAATATTCAAGGTACTCAAAAAAGGAAAAGACTGGGGCCTCTTTCCACCTCCAAAATGCCCTCTCAGGGCTCACGCAGTGGAGTCCAGGAGTGTCAAGGCAGGGGTGGCCTCTTCTCCAGCCCCCTCCCAGTCTTCTCCCCCAAGGCCCTGCACACACTTGGTGACAACAGAGCACAGCAGCCCAGGGAGGCAGGGCCCCCAGAAGGGGGGTGGCAAGGAGTGGACACCTCCACCTTGGGGACATCCAGTCTCCTCTCCTTGTAGCTGTGAGAAGGGGAAAGGATGACTAAATCCAGCATACACATCTTCACACCATCTCTGTGGGTGCATGCACTCGTCACCCACCAAGAAAGACACAAGAACCGTGGCAAAGCACAGGCACACCCTAGGGAACAGGAGTGGGGCCGTACGAGGGGGCCACAGCCCTCCGGCCACAAACCTCTGTTGGACCAAGTCTCCCACATCAAGTTTTTCTTCTGCTAAGGCAGGCAGAGCCCGTGGGAAATGATCAGGCAGTGACCAGAGGGGTCTCACGGGCAGCCGTGACCGGCCTAGAACCCATGCTGGGAATTAAGTTACTAGATGGATTCATCACACGTTCCCTGAGCATTTCCAGTGTGCTAGCTGCTGGGCTCCCGCACAAAGGTTTGGACCACGTCCCTGAGGCCTGATAATCTACCAGGCTGCAAAACCAGGCCACCAACCGCTGAGAATTTTAACGAGAGAAGATTCCGATGGCAGTTGACGGCAACAGTTGAGTGAAGCCAGGGGCCAGCAGGACTCACAGTCCGGGGAGGGGCACAGAGTTGGGCAGCACACTTCAGGGTCTGCAGGGAAAAGCTGATGGGAAGCGGCGGGGAGGGTGTGGTCAGTGGAGATCGTGCTGGCTACAGGGAAGAAAGTGACAGGGTCCGGAGGGCGGGGGCTCGGTCATTGCTATCAAGTGGCCCAAAGGCAGGCTCTGACAACTTCTGTGTGCCCATGTGGGGACAAACTCAGGCCTTTGCCACAGTCATTGAGCTACCTGCCTCTCTCTTAGCTCCAAAGGCAGGCATCCTGGCTGCTTCTGGGGCTGAACCATAGGTGGGGATGGTGAATCAAGATCTCAGCCACGGCAAGTTCAAAGGAGCTGGCCGGTGCCAAGGCTGAGCAGGAGAAATGGAGCAGAGACGTCTGGGAGCGGGCACCTTGCCGAGTGTCTATCAGATTGCGTACGTGCTGGAGCCGCACCAGACCCACGGTGTGCCGAATATTCCCGGTTCAAGGTGCCCTACTGCCTCAGTAATGTTTTGCCGTGCCCCTAGGCTAAAAGAAATACCTGATAGTTCCATTAATAAGCAGTTAGTTCCAAACAACTTAATCGCGCGGAGTCTGACAGATGTCGCTGTGTTCACTTTGAAAATGTTCAAATATTCAGTGGCACTCAGGAATTTGCTGCAGTGCCCTGGGGCACCTCGGTGCAGAATTGGGGAAACACAAAGACAAACCATTGATTAGGAGTCCTGGTTGAGTCCTTCAGTGCTTACTACCTATTATCAGAGTGAGAGATGGCAGGCATGCTGGTCTCAAATTTTTATAAGTTATGTTTATTGCCAAGGCAGTTTCGGAGTGAGTTGTTTCATTTCCCCAGCCATCTAATACCAGCCTTCTCGGGAACCTTTGCTCGTAAGGAATAGTTTCGTTCACTTGAGTCCACACTGTCAAAGTTGAAGCAACTGGAAGGATGCTCCCAAGGGTCTCAAAGTTTCCCCACTAACATGGAAAGATGTTTAACCTGCAAAACACACCCCATGTTAAAGCAACAATAGCAGTGAGATTCTGTTCTGGACAGTCGCACGCTTGGTCTCATCCTAGCTGTCATTGTCCTATATTCCATGTGTCTGTTTCCATGCTTTCCCTGATCATACGAGAGCCTTGTGGAGGTCAGAGGTTCTGGCCTCCATCCTCCTCTGATCTCTCCCCAGGGCACAGTGACAGCCAACTACGGAATAACGAAAATGACAATAATGCGGTACATACTTCGCAGGTAGCCTCTGCTCGGTAAGGAGCACCAATAGGATCCTTTCTGGTTATTCCCAAATGGGAGTAAACAGAAATTCCAATCGGTAGAGAAACAGGCCTGGGAAGTAGCTTAGACTAGACCCAACACCTGAATCCATCCCTTCTCTTTGTCAAGTTAATTTTTCTATCCTCTTCATGGTGTATTGAAAGCCAGGGAGATGGGGAGCCCTGGAAAGGGCGGGGGGGTGGCTACATGAGGGAACAAGGGATGGGGGAGGGAAGTGAGGGGGAGTAACGGGGTTTTGAAAGATGAAAAACAATGCACACGTTATCGAAGCTCTGAAAGTCGGAGTTTTCATTTAACTCTGGAATCTCAATTTCAGCTATTTCTTCATGCTGCCTGCACCCCGGGGCACCAACACCTCTCCTAGTTTCCACAGTGACTAACAAGCACAAATTTTGAAATCTTTGGTGAAACTGTTCTAACTAAATTAAGCATATAGTATATATTTAAAGCAGCGGGCTAGATACTGTATCTTTTATTTTTCCTTATGAAATGTGAAATGTGCCATCTCTCCGTGTAAAGGTCCCACCACCCTGATTCAGGTGTGCTTGACACAGTGCATCCTCCCAGCTGAATGCTGTCTCTACCAGAAACCAGGCAGGAGTATCGTGTGTGCGCGCACACGCACATTTACATTCTTTCTCCTCCCTCTCAGCATTCTGGACGCTATTCTCTAAACCTCTGTCATTTGTGAAGCATTCCCACCGTGAATGATCAAAGGCTTGCCCTCTTTTCTCTTTCTCTACTGCAGCTTGCAGCTAGCCGAAACGATGGCTTTGAGTGAGGAATCAGGCAGGGCCTGCCCCCTCCTCAGACCCCTGTGCTTTCTGTAATGGTCTCCCATGGGGCCCTTTGAAACTGATCTGCCAGGAAGAAGACCCCCATCCCTGGCACCTCCAACTCTTCCAGCGGTTCTTAGATTTCATTCTTTTAGCAAAGCGTGCTAAAAACTTGAGCGTGCATGCTCTCGCCCATCCCCTAAGCTCAAAGAGCGTGTCCCAAAAGGCCACTGACACTCCCTGACAAATTCCTTGTTTCCCATTCTGCCTTGCCATCCTCCAGGTCTTCCAAGTTCTGCTGGGCTCTCTTTCCAGTCTATATGTCTCAGAAGCGAACATGAGCCCCAAACCGATACAGAGCGGCGGCATTTAAACAGCTAGAGGCACCATCAGAGTCCTCCAGAGGAGGTTTCTCATCACAGCCCTTCCCATCTGGGGCCCCCAGCATGTCCTCTCGCCAAGGAGAGATGGGGCCCCACCGGTTGGTCACCTCAACCCAGGCCTCTGGGTCCATGAGGCCAAAAGAGGCCCCAAGCTTCAGGCTTGGTCTCTCTCTGTGCTACTCCAGGGCCAGCTGGTCCCAGCAGGGATGTTCTAGTCTAGACCAATGTTGTTCAACTTGCTTTGACCCCCAAAACCACACTAAGAAATATGATTTTTCATCACCACCCAGTACAGATATCTAGATATCATAGAGGTATAAGCATAGTTATAAGTATGGAGACATGTACATACATTGGAAAAAAAAAAAAACATTGAAAAACAAACACCCTTTCTATATGCCATACACTGAGGCTTTTGTTTTTAATCTGTTGTTGTAAAGTGCTGGCTGTAAACCACTAAATTGATTTCACAACCCACTAATGGTTTGCAACCGGCAGTATGAAAAACACTGTAGTGTGAAATAGAAGGTACGTCTAATTCAGCCTTGCACCCCAGCAAGCAGCCTTTTATTCTTGAGGGATACAGAGGAAATCTCCAAATTTGAACAGATCCCAGAACAACCCTCTGCACTGGACACGTCCCCCTGGGGAGGCTGCAGGAGGTCGGCTGCTGCACTGCCTTTTGGGGCGTCTCCGCTCCCAGAAAAGTCTCCTGGAGGCCAGGCTGGGCGTGGGCAGGGCTCAGCCACATCCCTCCCCATGGCTGTCTTCCCTGAGCCTCCCTATTCTCCTTCCCTCTCTCCCCATCGTTTATAAGACTGTGGGGTGAACTGCGTCTGAGCCCAGGGTGGCCGCAGCTCTGGTGGGAGGGGATCGAACAGGGAGAAGTGGGCGCGAGGGGAAGGAAGGGCAGGTCAGGTCCTGCTCCTGGAGGCGGCGGGGACGGGCGCTGTCCCCCTCCCCAGCATCCCCAGGACAACAGTCAGTTGGCACCACAGCCCAGGCACGCCTGGGCACCAGCCTCTGCCCGCCTTCCCCCCGCCAGGTGGAGGACCAGATCTTTCAGATCTCAACCCCGTTTCTCCACCCAGAAAACCCTTTCCGTAACAGAGACCATCCCTGACCTCAGAATCCAGTGGAGGGCGGGTTGTCACCCATGCCCCGAACGGCCAGGCTTTAGGGAAACCTGAGATGATGTTCTGCTCCAGCTTAAAGAGAGTGAGACCCTGGGAATCACTTGACAGAGGATTTTAGTTCCGACAGAAGAAATCTGCAGTCTTCTGGCCCCTCCCCCATGGCCACCACTCGCCATCCCCCGTCTCCGTGAGCGGAGTGGGGGCAGGCAAGGGGCCTTTGCCACCCCAGCCGGAAGCTCCTCTGCCGCCAGCCCACATCCGCACTCACGTTCTTTTCTCCATCCCTCACCGGGAGGTGAAGGTCGCTGTGTGCTTGAGACACTCACTTCCCTGAAACGGGGGGTCCTTGTGTCCATGACGTGACTTCCAGCCCCAGCAGCCTCTCTGCTGACCCACAGTCAGGTTGTCTGTCGCACCCCCTGGCATGTCTGGGCAGCCAGGGTGGGTGCAGCAAACACTGGGCACAGGGATGGCAATTTCCACTCAGACCGCTCTGGGGCTGGGGCAGTGCTGGTATTCCCTGTCGATGGGTACAGAGAGTTTCCACTTCTCCCTCGAGAGCAAAAGGAGCCACATCTAGACTCTTCTTTCCTCTCTCCCTTTGTCTCTGCTCACTTCATCTCAGCCCAACCTTGACATTAGTATTGAGTTGATGGCTGCCTCTCTCTACCACTGAAGACTGCAATGCCCCTAGACCTGGCCCTAGGGGGTCCTGGGAGCAACCAGCCTGCAGGGCGAGCGAGCAAGGTCTTCTGGCCTTTTGTTCAAGGCTGAGGCTTCAGAGAGCCACAGAACACAATCTGCGCCCTCGAGGAATTTACAGTGTCTTTGGAGAGATGGGCAACCAGGCAATACAGGCAGCCATATGAGGCAGCAGACGGAAACTAATCAGTTTGTAAGATTCCTAAAGAGGGCTGGGCAACCACGGAGTGGGGATGCAAGCTGGAATCTGAGCAAAAATCAAGGCCCTTAATGGGGAGAGGAGTCGGGGGTGTGAGCCAAGTGCTCAGCAACAACTGGGGAAACGTCTGGGCAGGGATGGAAGGTGTCTGCAGGAGAAGAGTGAGGGCCACGGAGGGTCCAGACGCTCACCCCAAGTGAGAGTCTGGACGTTCATCTCTGGGTGATGGGAAGATGTTGAAGGTTTTGTGAGCCAGGAAGAAATGCCTGGTTAGCGGTGTCGGGGGAGAATCACTTGTTAGCGGTGGCTGGAAAGGACTGGAAGAGTTGAGCCTGGAGACTGGGAGACCAGTAGGGAACCAGTGTAGAATTTCCATGACTGACAGCCAAGCCCTGGAGTCATCTGGAGACGGGGTGTGCCTGAGCGGGTGGGCGTCGCAGTGAAAGGGCTGGGGCGTGGGAATCGACGCCATCTGTTAACTGGTTGAGTTGGGGTCAAAGGTGATGTCCGGTTTGGGAGAACTGGATGCCATTACCCAAGGGGGGATCAGCTGTCATTGGAGAGCATAGTCCAAAGAGTTTCTTTGCAGGAGTGCTGGGCAGTGGGGTTATTTGGAATTGCTACATCCTTGATGTGGTATTACAGAAATCCATCCCACCAGGTGGACGAGGCAGACTAATGTACTCATTTTCTCCCTCTGGGCTCTCTCCCACCACCCCATCCCTTCAGGCATTAGAGTAGGTTGCCCGTGGACCTGGGTGTAATTCTGCCTTGAGCAAGACTGGTCTTTCTTAGCTGATAGATTTGCAACCAACTGCCCTACCTACCAGGCGACCCAAGCAGAGGTCGAGCCACACCCCTGGCATAGCAGGTCCTGGCAGTTCATAGAGGACAGCCAGTGTGCTGCCTGGAGCACCCCTGAGCCCCTCAACTGACTTGTCACTGGGGAACTGTAGTGCCACTTGTGTTTCTATTGGCCCAGTGGAGTGGGCAGAAGCCCCACCTACATCTTGTGATTCGGGCCTCCCTTCTTGCCCAGTAGGTTGCTGGGAGTGATGGGGATTCCTCCAGAAAAGTGTTAATGCCCAGGAATAAGGTCAATCCTGTTTCCCCAAGGTCTGATCATGTATCTACTCTTGTTCCTTACGATGCACAAAGTCAAGTCTACCTTAGACCAGACATCAAGGCCGGTGCTTTGGGCGCCTGTATCTGGCTACTTGCCCTGAGGTACCATTTCTATTCATACCCAGGATATACGGGAGGTCCTACCCTCCTCTCCTTTTTGGTATTGCCCAAGCATCGCAGGGCCCTTGGCCTCTGCCTCTGGAATAGCATCTGTGGTCAGCAGTTAGGATACCTCTCCCAGCACTCTGGTCCCTGGCCCCACCTAGATGGGGGGATAGCTTGTGTGGCAGGCAGCAGGAGTAGGAGGGGGGAGCAGCTGCCGCAAACAATGATCAGAGGGGAGAAGTCCAGCCCGACCTCTGGGGGCTCTTCCCCAATCCAGGGCTGGTTCTTTGGAGGGTCCAGTATTGTGGAGCGAGCCCTCCTGTGTTTTTCCCTCTGTTCTTTGGTCTTGATGGCAGCCCTCATGCCACCAAAGACAGCTGTCCCTGCCGGTGCTGGATCTCAAGTCCCTTATGCTTGGGGCCCCGCAGCTCAAACCCTCTTTGGCCTCAATGCACACAAGGCAGCGGCCTGAGCCATCGTAGGCTGTGGCCAACCAGACACCGGGACTGCTGCTCCAGGTGGCGGTGTGGAGGCATGCTGGTCCCAGTCTCAGAAAGGCTGGTGCCAAGCAGAGGACATGCACAGGGCCCTCCAGGCCACAGTGGCCTCAGCTCTAAAATGAGGTCTTTGGACCTGGGGAACTGGAAGTGTCCCTCCAGCACTGGCAACCCATCATTTTCTGAAACCTCATCGCTCTTTCATCTCCAACCCTGCTCAATTTTTCCTGCCTCTTACCTGTCAAAGACGCAAGTAGGAGTCAACACAGTGGCCTGGTGACTATATCATGATCATTTGTCCCACATTTGCCTGAATAGAAACCAGGCGACAGCACCTGGTTTCAACGGGAGAAGGACTCCCGTTTTGAAAGCACTTTCATTCCCTAAGCATTGACTCAGTGTTTCCCGTGGGTACAGGGAACCTGCCCAGCAGACGAAAAACGAACAAATGACAGACCCTGCCTCCACACGCTCAAGGTTCGGTAGGAGAAACAGACAAACAAGCAACAATCTAAATTCCGTGGTCTTTACTGGTGGACAGAGCCCTGCCTCCTCCCAAATTAGCATAGGATTCTGGACTCATGGATCCAGCAGTGGGGAGAAAGCAGTGATATCCCTCCCAATTCAACTCAATAGCACCGAGACCCATTTTGCTTTTCCTTTATGCTTTGGGACCTTCTTTGTTTTTCGCTTTACAGGTGTTTGGGATCTTTACATCTTAAGACACTTTTATAAATTTGGCTGATGTAACACTGCTTCTTCCTTCCCAGAACTGACTTCAGGGGATTAGTACCCCAGGCTCATTTCCTGATGGGCCAGGGGCACCAGAAGAGGGGGCAATCTTGTCTGAACGGCTCTTCCCTGGGTGTATTAATGGTGGGGCTGTTGGCTCTGGGAAAGCTGGGGGTATTACTGAGAATTGGTGGCAGGAACTGTCCACCTGTTTGTACCAACCGTCACCCCAGGACCTCCCAAGGGAGTGCCAGTTTGTCCTTTTTTCTTCACCCTTCCCCTCCTCAGCCCACTTTCCTCCCAACCAGAGGCCAAATCCACCTGTTTGGGTGACATTTGTAAGCCACGGCCACTGTTCCCCCCACCTGCCCTAACTCTCCTGGGGCTGGGAGGCCCCACCTTCCTTCCCTACCATTCACCTGCCCCATCAATCTTGACAGGAAAAGCCTAGAAGTACTACAGTCTCAAAGTAGCATAGGAGTGTGTTGGCTGGCAGGGTTGGTGGATGGGGTCCTTTCCACAAATAGCTTTGAAGCTGCCATTCAGCACATTCCTCCCCCCGACTGAGCAGCACCCCGACCGGAAATAAAGTGGCTTCCAACAGCACCCAGACACCACCTTCTCTCCCTGCACCTGGAGACTGACCTCCTCCAAATCTTCTGTGGACATTTCAACCTTCCAGAGGATAAAGTGAAGAGTAGATTGACAGGATCTCTGCCCTCAGGAAACCAGTCGTCTAGAGGGATAAGATAGACATTAATCAAATAATCACTCAAGTTCTTACTGGCTGCTCTCACTGCTGGGAGGGAAATGCCCAGGGTGACCTGAGAAGAGTGCAGATTAAAGTGGAGAAAGGGACTTTGGGAAACTCAAGTTCCCTCTACTCCCGGATGAATTCAACGACTCAACAGCTTTACTAGTGGTCTGAGATGGTTTCTTCCTAACTTCCCTTCCAAAACGTGAGATAAAAGGGCTCCCCTGCAGGTAACTCTAATGTTGACTCCAATAAGACGTGGCCTGTAGGGTTTGAATGGTTCCTGGGGCTCCCGGGGGCCCGAACAAGACTTCCTCACCCACCTACTTCCACTGGCTCCAGCCTAAACACACAGAAACACTGCAGCCGCGCGACAAAAATAACCAACAACCTTGCGCACTCAGGAAGGTTCGGTCCCTAGACTGCTATTTTTATTTTTTAACTCTTCTCTGTTCCACATTCCTATCACTCGTTTTCAAAAAGGCCCAAATGATTTTGAGCCTGGTTCTAGAAATAGAAACTTAAAGCACTTTGTAGCTGCCCCTGGTGCCTGCCCCCCTGGAGAGGCCCTGTTGGCTTGGGTCTCCTTCCAGTCCCTTCTTGCCATGGACGGGGTGCTCAGAAATCCCTCCGGAGAGTTTACCTGCGGCTGCATGGTCGAAAGAAGACCCACCTCTTTGTTTCTCATCATAGGTTAATTTCCAGCAGGAAGGCGACACTCCCTGGGG
This sequence comes from Aethalodelphis obliquidens, assembly GCF_003676395.1. Taxonomy (NCBI): domain Eukaryota; kingdom Metazoa; phylum Chordata; class Mammalia; order Artiodactyla; family Delphinidae; genus Aethalodelphis; species Aethalodelphis obliquidens. The sequence continues at coordinate 4,689,878 of NW_020837993.1, forward strand.
CAGGTCTAAATGTGCATTTGCCCCCAGATAACCCTTAGCTGAATCTGTTGTGCAGCCCATCTGGACCCCAGTTGGCTCACCTCTCAGGATGCAGCTAATATTCGTCTGAAAGCTGTCTTCATTTCTTGCTCAACTCCCTTTCTCTAGGAAGAGTCCTTGAGAAGCACCTAGCTTGACCAGAAAGGAGGTCAGAAAGCTTGGCTTCCAGGAATGGATTCAACAAGTGTCACTTTGGTCTGCCTTTCTCTGGCTGATTGGAATCCCGCCAAAGGACAGTGTTGGCTCTTGCAAAAGTCACCAGGAAAGAGAAGCGGAACCTGACTAGCTCTCTCGTGCTGTTGAGCCTTACTACCACATGGTGTCGCTGTTCAACACTTGATTCTGCACAGCTCCCTGGACTTGGGCTAAGCCTGCCGTGCGGACGCCCTGCCTGGCTGGTTGGTCCCAGAGCAGGCTGCAGGCATCTTAAAAGGAAGATGGTCCCACTTCGTAGATGTTAAGTTCACTCTAGTTTGCTCCACCTTTGAGCACGCATGCACACACACACATACACATGCGCACACACACAGCACTCACAGTCACTATTTTCCAAAGCACATCCAGTGTGCCTGAGTGTCTGGGTCAAGGGTCGCTTCCACCCTACCACACTCTGTGCTAGAATCCCACCCTTTCCCCAACTTATGCTCTCTTTGCACCTTGCTTATGTTGAGCCTGAGTCAGCAGTCTTTTCTCAAGGTAATATTTTATGCCTGAGTTTGGCCTACCCTCATCTACCCCCAGAAGAGTGCAAGATTTTGACACTATCAGGAATTAGGGGTTGGAGTCTTCGCCAGAAGACCTTAGGTCCTATGCAAATAACCCACCTCCTCACCTAACTAGCTTTGCATTCAGGGCAAGTCACAGAAGGTTCTATAACAACGAAAATCCATAAAAAATGACTGCTTGCTCTCACTGTTTCTGCATAACTAAGAGGGATGCTCAAGTGGATATTTTTGGGTTTTTTGGTTTTTTTTTTTTTACGTTGCGCGGGCCTCTCACTGCTGTGGCCTCTCCCGTTGCGGAGCACAGGCTCCAGACGCGCAGGCTCAGCGGCCATAGCTCACCGGCCCAGCCGCTCCGCGGCATGTGGGATCTTCCCAGACCGGGGCATGAATCTGTGTCCCCTGCATCGGCAGGTGGACTCTCAACCACTGCGCCGCCAGGGAAGCCCCATGCTTTACTCTTATAATTCTTAATTTTTTAAGTTTTAGTAAATGTCATTTCATTCTTAATTAAATCAAGTTTTTGCTGTCTTCAGCTAATGTTGTAACAAAAGAAAAAGGGATTTAAGCAAAATGGTCTAGAGCCAAATTGGCTTACTTGTTTATCATCTCAAGGGAAAAAGCTTTTAGGAATAACATAGGCTATAGCTTGTGTTGAGTTTTGACTCCATTGACAAGAAACACTTTGAAATGTGCTAAATGAGATCAATTCAGATCCCTGCACTGATGCCTGTAGGAATTCTGTACTTTAGTATCAAAACAAGGCATATAGAAACTGTCATCTATCAGGTAAGAATTTCTAGTATAGGTTCATAAGAATACAGTCTTATAGCCATTCGCATTTGTTAGTGACTTGAAACCACTTTTAGATGAACCAGATACAAGTCCTCCACTGTATAGGGGTAGGAATAGTTGAATTCTCCTCCATGCACATAACATGATTTCATTGCCATTAATAGACAACTGGCCCTATACCCCAATCAGCTATTGCAAATTCTGCCCCCATAACTTGGCTATATCCCCATACTTTTATTAACTGGGGTGACATTTTGAAGACATGTCTTTCTTGAAGGATGCAGGAAACTACTTTGCTCAAAGTTAATTGAGCATCTTATAGTGATTTCAGAAATGTGTCTCTAGGCTAAGGGGGCAACAGGTTACAACTATTCAGAATGATTCAAGCCAGACGAAAAAGCACAGTCAACAAATGTGAATAAACACGTATTGTGTTTGGTTTGGTGGAATCAAAAATTAAAACCTAAGATTGAAATTTAACTACATGTCACAGCTTCAAAAATAGATCAAAGCTTTAGAAATATATGATTTTTAATTGCACGAATTTCCACACTAAAAATACTGGCATGGGTTCATGATTGTTATGTTTTGTTCCTAAATGGTAAGAGAGAATGGTCATGCACATTCCACATTTCCACGTATAACACGTTACGGCAAAAGAAGGCTTTTCTTCCCACCTCCCTGAAGTGCATGTTCATTTTCCTCTTGAACACCGGTTTTTGAGGTACCTCTTGATATCAGCGTACTTCAGAATGTTCTTCAAACTAAGGATTTTGATGAGATGAAGGCAACCTAGACATCTGACAAGGGTTATCCTGCAGCACATCTGTAGAACTATTTTCATGCTTCCGCTCTGCATTGACTTGTAATTCAACATCAGGTTTCCCTTTTCTTCCCAATTTAAACTAACAAGTCCATTCTGGGTCTAAAACAAATACCAGAGGACTAAGGTAAAAGAGTTAAAACTCTTCGTTGGTCAGAAAGCAACTTGGCAGCTGGCAGTGATCAAGTGAGAGCTCAGCCCCTCAACCACTAGAGTCCTGAAGATGCTCAGAGTCTCCCTGAACTTCCTCTATATGCAGCCAACACATGCACAGAGCGTCCACACTTTGCCTTAAAGGGGAATTGTTTAAAAATACGTATAGATTTTTTTTTTTAATTAGACACTTACCTCCTTTAATTCCTCCACATGCCTCTCAGAGTTCATGAACAAACATTTGGGAAACGTCTTCTAGGACACCTGATGGAAAGACACAATGACTAGGACTCTGAAAAGTTTCAAGTGTTTGTTTAGGGGTGCTTTTGTCACTTGGCTCGTTTGGAGGGTGACATTGTTCCTACAGGCCTGTGTGTGCTTTCTCAACCCCATGCTCTTCCAACCCATGGACTTGTTAGGATTCTCAGCTTTCCCAGAAGATCTCAAACCCACTCCGATTGTACTGCATGTTAACCAGCATTGTGAAGTACTCACACATGTGGGATTCATCAGGGATGATATACCATCCAGTTGAGAAAAGGAGGGAGACTATCCTGAAATATAGGCCAGTACATTTGGCACTCCAGAACTGCCTTGTTCAAACCCGGTCCTCATTTTAATAAACCCCCAAACCGCATGCTGTCCTTTTAAGTTATCTGAAGTTTCAAAATAAATTCAACCCTATAACTTGAAAAGTCAACCCTCAAGACAACAAGAGAGCATGTTCAAACTCTATAATAGAAAGGAAGATCCAAAATGTTTGATATATCTGTAGACTACAGTATGATATGCACCAAGATAATAGAAGAGCATCAACTGGAAAATTCTTAGTATTAATAAGATATTAAGGAAGTGGTAAGATACAAGATAAATATACAAAAATCTCCCAAATTGATACCTTTCCTATATTCCAACAACTGGCAGAATATATAGGGGGGAAATTGCACTCATAAGAATATTGAAAAAATGTATAAACAACACTAATGAGAAATGTCTAAGACATATTAAAAACAAACTTTTGACAGAGATTAATAAAAGAGAAAAGTTCATTGAAAGACATGAACTGCGATTCAAACACTGGCTATATTGATGCCGTTAATCCTTGCCAAAGTAATTTTTAGGTGAAATACAATCCTAATTAAATTCCAGTGGGATTTTTTTTAACTTGATGAAAGATTATAAGCTCATCTGGAAGAAAAAAAAAGAAAAGATGAGAATAGCTAAGAATTGTTTAAAGAGTATCAAGAGATCAGGGAAGTACTTTCCCTAAGAGATAGATTTAACTATATTATTATTATTAAAGTAATTAAAATAGTGTGGTGCTGGTGTAAGACTATGCAAACCAATCAATGAAGTAGAACCAGACAATCCTGAAATCTATTATATATTTTTTAAAAACTTAAATCTGATAAAGGGATCACCAAAAAGAAATAGTTGGGGGGAGGGGGACAAATTAGGAGTTTGGAATTAACAGATACTACTGTATATAAAATAGATAAACAACAAGGACCTACTGAATAGCGCAGGGAACTAGAGTCAATATCTTGTAATAACCTATTATCGAAAAGAATCTGAAAAGGAATTGGTATCTATATAAGTGAACTAACTTGCTGTACACCAGGAACTGACACAACGTTGTAAATTAACTATACTTCAACTTTTTAAAAAAGCAATAGTTAATGGTTGAATTATCTAAAAGCGAAATTAGAAAATGCGGCTTTTGGGGGGGAAAATCAAATTTTATCCCTCATACCACACTCCAAAATAAAATCCCAGTGTGTTAGTATAAAAAAAATAAAGAATCCAAAAACATCTAGAAGAAAATAGTGGAGTATATTTAACTAAAGCCAGGATGAGCGAAAGCTTTCTGAGCACGAAACAAACGAAAGTGGTGATCGTAACTGAAGAATCAGTTATTTAAAAACAGTATCAACAGCCCGGTGCTTTGTGACCACCTAGAGGGGTGAGATAGGGAGGGTGGGAGGGAGACACAAGAGGGAAGAGATATGGGGTTATATGTGTACGTATAGCTGATTCACTTTGTTGTACAGCAGAAACTAACACACCATTGTAAAGCAATTATACTCCAATAAAGATGTTAAAATAAATAAATAAATAAAATAAAGTTTAAAAAAAAGTATCAAAAACATCCTACATAAAACATAAAGAGAGAAGATTAAGTGGTTAAACATTTTTGAGGGAAATGAACAATAGGCTTAATCCAGCAAATACTTCTATACATTAATAAGGAAAACAACCATGGGCAAACTGAGAAGCCAGGCATACGATTGTTAGAAGAAACACGTGTGTAGCTAAATTCATGATAAATGTTTGATCTCAAGGTTAATCAGAAAAAAGGCATGCCAGCAAAATGAGACCACGTTTGCAGTTAATCATTACGTATTTTGACTATATTCACAGTTGATCGGGTGAAATGGGGCAGTCTTGGGTGGGGGAGAGGTGCTGCTCAGTCACCTCCAAGAGAACCTGCCCCAGGGAAGCAGAGCTGACTGACAGCTCCAGCTGCCCGCCCCCTCCTCACCATGGAGGCCCCTAACCAAAGCTGGAGAGTGAGGAATGTCCTTGTACCAGCCCATTCCTGCCGGACTCTTGGAAATCCACCTGCTAGAAACTTGGGTGGGGATTTTCCGTCCCTGTCCAAAACTTTCTTAAAATCGTGCAGCGATCCAAGAGTCTCCTACCCAATCCTGTCCTCTATCGCCTCCACAGACATCAGACCTGAAGGCTGTCCTGCCTGTCCTCTTCTCTCCACCATTTCCCCTCCCCTGGCATCCTCCTCCCCAGATCCATCTGGGTGTGTGTCTCTCAGACACCAAACTGGCAAATGAAGTGACACAAGCACTTTCATACTGATGGGAATGTAAATGAGCACTTTTTGGAAACTTCTGCATAATGGAATTATGATACTCCCTCATTCAGTAGACTCTTGTGTGGTCAGTAAATGTCAGGTTTGGGAAGAGCCCTGACTGGGAAAATACTCGTGTTATAATCTTAGCCAGGTAGAGTGAGAAACTACTTTGACGGCATGGTATCAATTTTACAAACCATAACGTATAATGGATACATACAGGGAAAAAAGGAAGCAAATCCACCCAGATGTACAGGGTGACTATCTCCAAGGATGCAATGATGAATTATTTTTTCCCTTTATACTTTTCTGCCTTTTTCATATCTTCTGCCAAAAGTATAAATTCTTTCGTAAGCAGAAGATGTTGCTTTAAAAAAAACCATATTCAAACGTTAAGCCCAAACAAGAGGGTTCAGTAGATCCAGAGCCTGGTGTAATGTCCAGAAACTGCTGTGAAAGGCAAGAGGACCTCTGCCTGGGCTGGATGGAAAGGGTGACATTGAGACAAGTGGAGTGGCCATGGTCATAGGGAAGAAATGATATGCAAAGAGCATGATCTGAACCACCAGTGGGAATGAGGGCTTCGGAAAAAAGGAACAGGAAATAGTAAGAGAGAGGTCCAAGTCGGACCAGCAAAGAGTCTTCAAGTGTTACACTAACTAGCAGTGGACACACCTGAATGTTGTTGGCATGGCCAGTTGACTAACACCGCTTTCTCTTCAACCTTCCTCGAAATCCCCCAACTAAACTGTTCACCCAGAGAAAGCACTGACACCCCTCAGTAGCCAGAAGGAGTTCAAGTCTTAATGGTCATGTGTGCTCCTACCTGACTTGACAGAACCCATCTGGAAGAGAGCCTGGGCAGCCGCAGCCCCTGGGGCAAACAGAAACGGTGGTGGTACCATCCCCACCTTCCGATCCAGGGTCTCGGGGCTTCCCTTGAAGAAGCTTTTTCTTGGAACTTGTTTTTCTTCTCTTTTACTTAGTCTGTGTTTCAGATTTGAAAGCGGACATTTGGGAAGGAGTTTGTGAGTGTAGTGGTGGTCACACACTCCAAGAATGTGACTCTGAACATCCTCATGTTCTAGGATGCGGGCATGTTGTTGTACTCTGGGATGTGTAGAAACCTCAAGAAACACTGTGAAGGTGGGAGGTCATGATAAACAGAGCCAGTACAGATGCTAATCTCTGGGAGAGCTCTTCCCGGTAGAAGCACGCCTCACTGTCCCTCACATGGACAGTCTCTCTACTCCCACCCAAATTCAGTCCCTGTTTCCAAGGTTACTACATATACGACTGCCCATCTACTACCCTGTTTCCCAGTCACACTGTTAGGTGTGGCCAGGTGGCAACGTTCTCTCCAAAGTGAGCGGAAGGGTGTGTGCCACTTCCAGGCAGCCCATGACACCTCCCAGGTGTTCTCCTCTACATTTTCCCATGTCACATGCCTGGAATGATGCTGATGATGATAGCAACCTTGGAAGCCACTTGTCATCAGCCTGGGCGCCTCAGGGAATCTTACAGCAGAACTTCCTCCTCCAGTTCCAAGAATGTGGAACTATTGCCCTGGACTATTATGTGCGAAAGAAATAAACATCTATTGCGTTCGAGCCATTGTATTTTGGGTCTATTTGTTTTAGCAGTTTGGCCTACCCTCACGTAATCTCAAAGACCTGAGTTTTCCTTTATCAGTCCACTAAGTGACTAGATACACAATTACTTACAAATAAATATGGGTGTTGACAACCTAGGGAAAGAGGCAACTAGGTGGTGATTTCAATGAAGGGTTACACATTCATAAACTTTCTCTAACATCTTTCAGAGGTGTCAGCCTTTGTTTGGTGTATCTGCATCTGAATTTGAAGGCAGACTTGGAAAACCGTTCTGAGGAGGCATCTAATTGGGGATTGTTTTCCAATTCCACAAACATCTCCTGAGAGCCTCCCAGGTAGACCAACTCCTGCAAAGGGAACTGTGTACAGAACAGAGGAAACAGCCAGCCCTTGCCCCAGCTAGTATAAGCAGGTGCCGTATAATAGATAAGTATCAACAGTTTATTTTTGGACTCTGCCCTTTCTTCCTGCTTGACCCAGCTGCTTCCCGGCTCGGGGCACACCTTGTCTGATTCTGCCTGAAGCAGTTGACAGGAGTTTGCTGAGCTTGCGGGTGTAGGGGCCAGAGCAGGGGTTCGGGATGCCCTTCCTCACGCCAGTCCTGACATTGCGAGCTGTATGTATGTTTCAAGTGACCGCCTAGAAACAATGGTGTCCTTTATTGGGCTTCAAGAAAGCAATCAGATACAGAGACCCAACGGATTCCTGCCTGCCAAGCTCCTTCTGTAAGCCCTGGAGAATACCGACACGGTGCTAATGTGGCACATATAAAAGAGAGAAACTAAGAAGTTCTGGAAGGATGGGCTGGTGCTTTCTCTCCACCCTTAGAATGCTCCTTTGGAGGAGAATTGTGTCTTAGGAAGAAAACTACAGTTGTCAGCACAGTATCATCCATGACCAGGAGGAAAGCAAGGGGGTACCTGGACTGGGGAGAGACACTCGCCCTTGGACAGCTGCTAAAACGCCCTCATGAGCCCTCTGTGATGCTCCCAGAGTTTACATTTTTAAAACACATGTAAAGTATGTGCTTGCATGGTGCGCACCATAGAACCTGATGGATAGCCTCTCCCCAGGCCCCATTAAAATATCCCAAAATGTGTCCATACCTGCGGTAGGGGACGGACCCTCCCTAAGTGCTTTATTTATTCATGGTGGCAGATGGAGAAGACACACCAACTGCCCTCTTATCTAGAAGAGGACATCTTGCCTCCAGGGAGGCACGAAACCACGCTGGCCTCACCTGTCTGCCCCTAACTCTGGGACTCAAGAGCTTCACCAGACCTGAGGCAGCTCCTCTGTACTCCCAGGAAGCTAGCTTCTGAGGGGGAGAGGATGGAGCACCAGCCCTGCCCTCATCAGAGCCGTGTCTCCATGTCAATTCAGACAGAACTGACACTCTGTCTGAGCCCCAGTGCCGGTGGGGCTCACAGCCAGATTTAGCAGGTGACTAGGCACAGGTGTATTGCATCCCGGAAAAGATACTGTGCTGTGAACACACCAGCTGTCGTCTCCCTTCCCACCTCCAAAAGTTCTGTCATCACCTCCATTACCTCCTGCGGGCTTGGGCAGCTCAGTGAATGGACAGCCCTTTACCTGGCTGAGTGCGATTAAGGGGTTGGCACATGCAAGCTTAGACCTACAGGGGAGGACTTCCCCTCCTCACAGGACAGGACTGGGGGAGGAGAAGTAGCTATTGGTGGGAGGGGCCCTGCTGGTGGCATCTCTGAGGACTGGATGTGGCTCAGCATGCCACCCCCGCCTCCCTGCCTCGTTGAAGCAGCCAAGTGTGCAGAAAGGACCAAGAAATGTCTGGTTGCCCTTCCTCACGCCAGTCTTGACATTGTGAGCTGTATGTATGTTTCAAGTGACCTCCTAGAATTGGTCTGTCTGCGGAGAATGGTGAAGGAGCTGTATTTCACATTTGCTAATTCAAGCAGAAGTCTGAGGCCAGGGGACAGTGAGAAGCCCCCTTCCAGAAAGGGGCAGGAAAAACGCAGGCGTGCTTTGGCTTTCTGTTGACCTGTCGCCTGGAGCACTGGTGATCATGGGATCCCACAGGCCGCAGATGATGCGGTGGCGTCCCCGCCCAAGACAGCCAGGAGGGGCCCATCCAGCAGACCACCCTCCAATCTTGCACAGCAGCCCTGCTGGTCTTAAGGGAGCTCAGTCATTGACACATTTTGAGAAGTGCTAAATTGCAATCATGCAAATATGTGATCCATCCCATTTCTTAATCTGTGTAATGGAAAGAAAATGCAAATGAATGCATCCAGAAGACATTTAGGACTGGATCAAGTCTTTTTTTTCAACCGCTGCAGCCTTCTGAAGATAGACGTTTAAACCCCAGCCATGTCACGATCTCAGCTCCTAACATTGGGCTGAATGAACTTCTCCTGTAGCTCTCTTAGGTGACATCTGGGCCACCCAGGGAGTATGCCACATGCTGCATCTGACTGGACCCCAGCCCACCCCCTAGCCTCCCGAGCCCCGCATTCCTCCCTGCGATGAAAGCCTGCTGGTGCCAGCACTGAGCTCTGGTTTCCCTGCAACTCGCCCCAACCCACGGGTCTTACACTTAATAAAGGGATCTGCTCAGCCCACAGAGGCTAGTGATAGAAACTAAAGAAATTCCATGCACCCTAAGCTGCTGGCAAATACAAGCTCTGGAGGGAGCCGTCCTTGTTCAGGAACAGGTCGACCTGGGGGGCGGAGGGGGGAATTGTGTAGCACAGGGAGAGGGAAATCCTACTCCGAGGGCTTAAAAGAGTGAAAGACTCCTAACGTTATCCTCATGCAGGAAAACGTTCCTAAGAATATGAAATCTAGACGGGCAGGGCTTTTTTGACCTGCTTTGTAGGCTGGAGTGTCCCCCGAGCTCAAAATAGGGCATGACGCACAGTAGGTTCTCAGTAAATATTTGTGAAATGAATGAATGAATCAAGTCCTGTGCAGTTACGAAGTTGAGGAGGGTCCCTGCCAGCCGAGCTGCCGAAGGCGCGGTTACCAGAAATGCTGGTTACTGATAGCTGGCTCGCTACCAAAGGGCATCCTTCTCCCTAGAGGCTATGGGAGAACCAGGGGAGGCAGGAGGACCTCCACCCTGGCTTTGCAAGCTCAGAAGCCTGGTTTTCCTTGGTATCCAAAACTGATCACCTCCAAGGCCAAGGTAATCATTAAGAAAAAGAGAAAGACTCCATCCCAGGGACCCTCCTCTCTTATCTTCTGAGGTCTGCAAACCCCTCCAACAATCCCAACTCCTCTCTCCTCCTGGGGTGTCTCCAGGACACACGTGGAGTTGACAATGTAGGAAGTATGGAATCAGGACAAGGCACATTAACAGGGGAGCCTGGGTGAGACTCATGTTATCTGAGGCTTCTTGGCTCGCAAGCTGGTACAAACTCTGTAGAAAAAATAAAAGCAATAGTATATAATATACCAAAAACTTTTGCCCTGAGATCCCATTTTCAGGAATCTATCCTGAGAAAGGATAAGAGAAGGCAATCATAAGATGCTCGTAAAAGGTTTTTCAAAGCATTAATTATAACAACGAAAACTTGGAAGCCACATAGGGGTCCCAGGATAGGAGAAGGTTCAGATAAATGACAGCACGTTCCTCAGGAAACCCATCCGTGCCCTCAGCTACGCTGTAGGACTAAGAGATGGCAGGAACCTCAAATTCAACCAAACCAACCCTGCAAAGGACTCTGTAAATTTGCAGGAAATGTGGGGTTTTGTGGAGAAGACTTACATTGCAGAGTGTGCAGCATTTGACTCAAAAGAGAAAAAGTTCCTGTCTTCGGTTTTTGTCCCAGAGTCTCCCGGGCTCACCTCCAGCCTCCTGAGCGCCCGGCCACCATCTAGACCCTCTGGACTCAGCATCCCCATTGCCTCTCTCTTCCTCCTTATTTGATATTATAACAAGAAAGACCTAAATACAATGTATCCTCTGCCGAAGAAGGGATCATTGGCACAGCTGTCCTTGAGACGTGGCAGAAGAAGGCCTTAGGTCAGAAGGCACAAGCTGACCACAATAACATAGATGATAGATAGATAGATAGATAGATAGATAGATAGATAGATAGATAGATAAAATACATATATAAGTATACGGGAAAATAATTGGAGTGAATTTGAAGAAATGTAAATGTAATTTGATTTCCACTTGGGCCTCTCTTTTTATAACACTGCCTAAGTTCAGGGAAAAAAAAAAAAACAGAATACCCTACGTAAATGCTTAGGTGGGAGTCCCCTAAAAATATGTGAGCTCTTTATCTCTTCAGGCAATGTGATCCCTCCTCTCTGACCCTTTGAGGTCTGCAGGTGCCTCCAGCACTCCTGACTCCTTTCCTTCCAGGCTGTTCCTATCCCCAAAGTTCCTGAGGGAAACATGGACTCAACAGCTGGTGAATGAAGACGCCAGTTCTAGAGGCTTCCTTGGGTGGCCCAGAGGCCCAGATGAGCCAGCTTCCACCCCTGCCCCAGGGCCCAGCTTGCCTCCCTCTGCCCTTCCCCTACACCAGCTCTGCTGGATGTTGTTTTCCCACAGTGGGCATCTCTGAAGCTGGTAAGAAGTCCCATGTCAAGGAGGTACCAAGAGAAGTAACTAAGACTTCCCTTGGTGGAAATGGCCCACTAGGCCATTGAAACCGTCCCCTGAAGACAGTTTTTTTTTTTTTAAAAGGTAGAATATTATAAAATGAACAATCTTCTTAAAGGCATCAAAGAGATAACAAGATAGTAGGGAATTACTGGGCAGAGTTATAGAGAAGAGGACCCAGAAGAGTAAACCCAGCCCTCGAAGCTTCTTTTGCCTTGAGGATTCAGCTAAATCTGCTTAGAAACCGATCTGTGCTTCCAGTGGGTTTGTATACAAAAGCCACGGCACAGTACCCACCAAAGTTGGGGACCCTACCGAGCCCTCCCCTACCTCCCTTACCCTAACCCTGAAGGGCTATGCTCTCAGAGTAAAGGTGAATGAGCCAGTCCTCCGTGGACTTGCAGCTCAGCTTCCTGTCATCGAGTTGATTCAGGGGACCTCAAGCTGTGAACTTGGATTATGGTAGTGCCGTCTGGTACTGCCAGCAGTCATGTGTCAGAAGCAGAGAAAACGATAACATCATCCTAGGCTTCTAACTTTTCCTACAAAGAAAGAGCCATCCTGTAACTCCTTTCTCACCAGGAACTCCTGGCGGGTCCCCATCCCTAAAAAGACTCATGGGAGTCACCTCGCAGGGATGCTGAAATGTCTGAGCCGGGGGCAGTCCCAAACCTCACCCCTCCCCAAGCTGCAAGGAGCCTTCACTGTTCCCTTTTCTGAGGTGAAACTAGATCCAGATGCAGGTTCTCTATGAAATCAACTGTCTTGTTGCTAGAGGCCTCTTCTTGCCAAGTGAAATGTAAGATCCAAACTAGAACAATTAAAACCCATCACCCTCTTCTTCCACATTTTTCTTTGCAAGGAGTCACGAGGCTCTCTTAGGAATCAGGTAGCCCTGCCCTGGAGAGGGCGTCTGACACTGGGAAACCAGCTCCAGTCTCTTCAATAGGAAAGTAGGTGGGGGTCTCAGGACACAGCCCACCTGGTAGCCATTTCTCCTGCGCCTCACTCCGGGTCCTCCCTCATCCAGCCCTGTCCCTTCAAATTCAATTCAGGGCTGACCACCGCCTGTGCTCCATCATCCCTTAGAGCTCTCAGCAGGATGGCAGGATTTTTATTTGCTCCATGTCTGTCTTTTGCTTAGTATAAATTCCACGGAAACCGAAGCTAAGTCTGTTTTGTCCACTAGGGTGTTCCCAGTTCCTAGAACAGTCCCTGGCACAGAGTAGGGTGAATGAATGAAATCACAGCGTTTCCTATGAAGCCCGGAGACTCAGGACAGTCAGCTTCGGGGATTCACCCCTGCTTTTGCTGCAGTGATGGACTCCCCCTTCCTCTACAAATACTGGGAGTCCCTCCCCTTACCTCACTTCATTCTCTTCTTTTGTCTCCTCCTTTTGTACGAGACTTTTCAGGATCAACGAGGGCTTTCAGAGTACTCTTATAGTAAAGTGCTGGTTGACTCGATTTGTCACTCTAAAAACTTCCAAAGTCGCTCACTGCCGGGTCTTCCTACTACTGTTATTGTCACTGTCAAAAGGGATTACTGTCCCTCCACTCAAGTGCCCAGACTTGGCACAAAAAAAAAGAATTAACAGTCCATGGCCTCCTGGAAGCTGGAGCATCATGGGGAAGGCTGGACCAGTGAGTGCTCTGATGACCTTGCAGTTATGTCAACAAGTACCTGGGGTACGTCTGAACAATGGCACCTTCTGAGAGAAAGAGTGTTGTTTGCTTGGGGCAGGGCAGTGGGGGAGAGTGTGATCGGGGCTTAGGGCAGGAGGGGAGGTCCCGAAAGCCTGAAATGGACCATCCCAAGGCTCAGAGAAGAGGGTGAACTAACTGCAAGCAACAAGCAGGGGGATTTGGAATTTTTTTTGGTTATGGGGGAAGGGATGGGAAGAGTACACAGAGGCAAGAGAGGATGGGCGAAAAGAGCAGTGTTGGCAAGAGTATGAGGCTGGACGTTGGGAACAAGGGGACATTCCAGCAGCAAGAGGATGGAAAGCATGTTTACAAGCAGGAACATGCAAAGCCCCTTTCTAAAAGTGTGTGCACTTGTGCCTGCGGTTCACACGGTTAGCCCTCCCCCGGAACACCCCCTGTTCCTCCAGAAAGTCAAAACACCGCCCCCAGACATTTTATGTGATTGAGTTTTGATTTGAGTTTTTCACCTGTAGGTTGCTGAGAAGGAAAGGAAACTCTGTAGTACTTTTTTAAGTTTTTTTCCCGCTCACCAGGAAGAGTCAAATATCCATGTGGGTTGACAACCAACCCTCCTCTCGGACTAGCTGACCCTTCCTCAGACATGAGGGTCATCTTCCCAGGTACCCAAGATCTCGGAAACCCTGATCCTCCAAACAGGGTGGTTCTCTTGGGCATGGGAAGGAAACTGTCACCCCACCACGTCCCTGCTCTCTTCTAGGACATAAGTGACATCCTCAGCCTTGCTTTCTGGCCTCCAGTATCTGGGACGAGTTGGCACAGGTGACCCTTCAATTAGGACTTCCAGGAGCCATAACAGTAACTAGGGCTCTTGCAGGAGAGCGGGCAGGTCCGGGACGATGCTGGGCCTGTGGCCTAAACCTCCAGGGTCAGAACTCAGAAAGCCATGAGTGGTGGCGAAGCAGGGTGCAGGAAAAAGGCAACCTACCTTCTTGCTCTTCAAGTTGTGGCCTCTCCTGGGAGCTTATTGGAAATGCAGAGTCTCAGGCCACAGGCCTGCTGACTCTGGGCTCCCGTGGTGAGCTCGCGTGCATCTTCACGTTGCCTTGGCCTCCGTGGACCTCACAGTGGGCCCCACTGGGACCCGTGCCCCTCCTCCTGCCCCCAGTTGGGCGTGCCCTGGCGGGGCCTCCAGACCAGAAAACATGCAGCTGAAGCCCCAGCAGGAGCAGCCCCGGTTGGTTATGGCCAACATTCTGGGGTTGCCACTCTCGTCCCCCTTGGTGAAGTTCAAGGCTTTCAGACTCCATAGTCACTGAGCTCACTGCTTTTGGGAAACACCTGACGGTGGTCTCCCCCGGCGGCACGGCACTGTGGATCTGAGGTTTTTTTATAGGTGGGTCCAAATCCACTCTCTGCCCCGCGGGCAGTCACCACACCCTCTCCAGTCTGGACGTGGGGGAGGGGTGCCCCCGACACACCCCTCAGCAACCCACCATCTCCCCGCCAGGTGGGGCGGGAAAGCCATGAGGCACAGGTGTAGAAGGGAGAAGCGGAGGAACCGGAGAACCGTGCTGAGGCGACACCCACAGCGGTTCTGGGAAGGCTTGGTGGGGCTCTGATGGGTCTGCCGCGGGGTCAGGAGCCCCAGCGTACTCTGCCCTCCCTGGACAGGCTCCACACGGGCAGCAGCTGCCCTTTGTGGGCTCCACTCAGTGACACAAGGACAGTCACTGAGCTGCTCAGCCAGGGTGGGGACAGCCGAGGGTCAGAACTGCACACAGCTGGGTGGTGATGGCCAGGCCTGGCCGCGAGCAGAGATGATGCTGGACCATGGTGAGCCGAGCTCTGCGCTCAGGCAGACATCATCCTTCCCCAGGCTTCAGGCTGAAATATCGAAAGAGGAGAAAAGGAAAGGAAACCAACCGTCGTCTGAGTTCTCCTTGGGGGTCCAGTTCAGACCCCAGGGACCTCACTCCTTGTACTCGGCATGGGGCCCCTCTTGTTCTTTGCTTTTGCCAGTAGAGATCAGAGATGGGGTCCCTCGTCGTGCAATTCTACAAAACACAATGCTAAGGCTCTTTTTAAAACCGTTTTAAATATTTGTGGACACCAGGAAATACTCATAATGGTAAGTGAAAAAATCAGGTTGTAGGACCCAGATGTGTAGAGAAAAACACGAAAAGGCGCTCACACAGAAGCCCAGAGGCCACTCGTAGCGTAAAGCAGAGCTGGCCCCTCCCTTGTCAAGTCTTCTGAGGCCCTCGCATCCCTGTCACAGCCCTTTATGCTCTGTCATCCCTCTAGGTCACGTGTCTGGTCTTCTCCCGAGACTCAACTTCTCGAGCCTTCCAATTAACACAGAGCCCAGAGTAAGTGGGCATTCAATAAAGGTTTGCAAAGGATAAATACAGATAAATGACGGAAGGAAGGAAGGAAGGAAGGAAGGGGAGGGGGACGTCAAAATGCTGTTAAGGGTATGGTTATCTGGATAACTTGTTTTATCTTCTTTATAATTAACTATCTGTCTTCCCAAATGTCACCCATGAAAACATCGCTTTTATAATAAATCCATGTTTAATCAAAATTCTGCTCCTTAAATCAGTCTGAAATGTTTTCTTATAACTTCCAGTCCTATTTTTAAGTGAATCCAGAAGACACCGACTAGATCATGTCTCTGTAATGGTCACACCTTCCAGAACCGATACTGGACACGTGATCTGACAAGTCCCCAAATGCTCGCAAAAGAACGGGAACCGGGTCTTTGGAATCGGGGTGCCCCCAGCTAAGGAACATCTAATCTTTCACCGAGGGAGGATGGCAGTAACGCTGGGGGGTGTGGGATCCATTTGGACAGTGTTGTCCCTTTGGACCCCAAAGTTGGCCCCTCTGAAGCGCCCATGAAAAGAACAAAAAGAAGGCGGCATTAGAGAAAGGAAGTCATCCCACCCAGGTCCGATATTCCTTCCAGCCCAACTTTGCTTCCCCGAGACCCAACTCACTCTGCTTTTAAGAAACGGAACTTGTCTTTGCAGAGGAAGAGCTGGTTACGCAGGTAAAGGAAGGCCCCCTGCAGCCTCCTGTCCCCATCCCACCCTCCTTTCTCCCCTCTGCCTGGGACCCCACTCTCCCCAGCACTGGTCACCACAAATGCCTTGCCCACAACAGGGGACCTCTAGCCTCCCTACCACCACCAGCTCTCTCTGCACCTCTGGAATCCCACAGAACTTTGTCACTCTGGCAGGACTTAGAGGCAGAGGGGCCTGGGTGGAACCTGACCCCTGAGGTCGATCCGAGCCCCAGCACTGAGGCACCCAGGGCTTCAAACCCAGGCCCAGTACCTCCTCCTGGGCACCCCTTCTGCCCTCCTCTGAGCCTCAGGCCCACATCCCTCATCAAAAGAAGGCACCTTGCTGGCCTCCATCTCAGAAAACCTCCAAACTGATGCATACACAGTTCACGCCAGAAGCGTTTTTTATTTAAGAGCCTCTAGTGCCAAAGCTGTGGCGTCTGGAAGGTCATTCTCGGTGGCCGCCTCTGCCAGGCCCTGTGACGAGCACCTGGCATACAGAGGCCGGCGTCCCTGTGTCAGGCAGAAGAATCCAGCTTCTCCGCAGATGGCTCAGACGCGGTCGTCGGAAAGGCAAGTGTGAGCCACGGTTCCAGTTCAAAGGTCCGGACAGCGCACAGCTGCTAGGCAGCCCATCCCGTTTAGTCACCACCCTGGCCCATGAGGACATGGTGGAGGGTAGAGATAAAGCAGCCCCCCGCCCCCCTCTGGCAAACAGGGTGGAGAAAGGGAGAAGGAAAGTCAACAAAAGAAGCCAAATCCCAGGAGGGAGCCAAGGACCAGCAGGCCACTGTCCTCAGAGTGGCCGCCCCTCTCTTCTGCAGAGGCTAAAGTGCCACCCTGATGGGCCAGGGCTGCAGAGCACCCATGCCCAGAGGGCCTTGGGGACCAGGGGACCCCAAAGCAGGGCAGCCCCTTCCCAGGAAACTGAAAAATCTGAAGATAGGGGCGAGTAGGGAAAGGCCAGAGTTTTCATCCCAAGCAGCGGAGCAGACAATAAACAGGCAAATTTGCAAACCCTGCAGAATGCCAGAAAAGAGGAGATTAAAAAAAACTACAAAATACCTTTCCAGAGAGAACAGAGTAGCCCACCCCCAAAGGCACTGCTCGGAGACTTTTGCAGAAGGATATCCGTTGCAGCAAATAACCCTCAGGAAATAGTGAAATGAGAGGCGTCTCTCATCCTGAGGAGTCAGCCCGAGGCCCTGCTTCCAGCAAGGGTCGGGCACTCGAGCTGCAAGACAAGCCATCACCCAAACCCGCCTGTGCAAGGGGCCTTCCTGCAGTAACCCTCTGGGTCCAGGTGGGTTCCTAGGCCAGTCTGGCCTGGACCAACTGCAAACGTAGTCCCTGGCAGTGGGCTTTTTTCAGCCAACCAAACCACCATTCATTTTAATTATCACAGTGATTTTTTTTAAATTCCATGCCTAATTCTGCTGAACCCTTTCGGAAAAGGAAAAGAAAAGGAGCCACAGGACGTGTTTCCATCTGCTACAAGCTGAGCAGCTCCGAGCCCTTTTGCGCTCTGAACTTTCACGCGGCCACCACCAACGAAAGGTCAGAACTCGACCGAGCCCAGAAAGGCCACAGAGGGTCAGACATATAGAAGTGCGTAGATCCGGGAGAGCAGACTGTCAGAAACCCTAAACATGCCGCTGAATATCCTTTAGGCTTTTCTCAGGTTCCTGATAACTTCTGATCTCTTTTACTTTTGTCGGCAGTTGCTTTAAAATTATTTTTTAAATCAGCATGTTTCCCCTTGCCCCTTAGCAAGGCAAAAGCCCTCTTGAGGGAATAAAGGGTGACATTTTAAAGGAGCGTCCAGAGGGTGGTGTCTCCTGCAGTGACATTCGGAGCCGACATTCTACACACAACTGTGCCAGAGTTTCATAAATAATGTTTGTTATGGTTTCAACACCTCGGACGGGACAGCTTCCAGATCCTTCACACCCCCCAGCTTCAGCCGACCAGCCACAGGATGCCAACACGCTGGAGAACAGGTTTTACCTAAAAGAAGAAGAACAAGTCAGTGGCCTCTGGCAGAGCCGCACACCCATTGTGACCCCCTCCGTAACCACGACCATCCTCCAGGCCACGCCGCCGTCCTAGCAGGGCAGTTGACACCCCTCCCCATGCCCCTCCAGCAGTGCCTCCATCTCTCTCGCCCCCCATCTCTATTCCTGCCACACAAGCTGCCTTTTCAGCCCTTGAAAACGCCACCCTCCTCAACCCCAGGACCTTTGAAAGTGCTGCCTGGAACGCACACCCACTCCTCCAGGTAACGCCTTCCCTTCCCTCAGCTCCCACCTCAGGATGCTTTCCTAGGTCCCCGCACAGACCCCTAGTACACCACCTCTCTTATCCTTGTAATCCTCCTTCCTAGCACTTCTGTGGGTGTTTACACCGGGGCTCGGCAAACCTTCCCTGTAAAAGTCCAGAGGGTACTAAATATTTTTGACTTTGCAGGTCCTCTAGTTTTCGTGGCAACTGCTCAACCCTGCTGCTGGAAATGCTTGGCATGGCTGTGTTTCAATAAAACTTTATTTGTGGACACTGAGGTTTGAATTGCATTTAATTTTTACATGTTATTCTTCTTTTGCTTCTTTTTCAACCATCAAAAATGTAAAAATCATTCTTGGCTCAGAAGCCGTACAAAAATAGGCAGTGGGCTGATCTGGCCCAGGGCCCTTAGCCTGCTGGCCCCTGGTTTATGGTTTATGTAATTATCTGATTCGTGTCTGTCTCTTGCCTAGACTGGGAGCTCGCTGCAGGTGAGACCCTTGTCGGAGCTTGTTCACGTTTAAACCCCAGCACCAAGCACAGTGTCAGACAATTGTAGGGGGTGCAAGAAATATTTGTACAATGGGTGAAAGTTGAAAAACTGAATCTATTCAAGACATCATCCAAAGGGACTTAGAAAAGGAGGGAAAATTTGAGAGGTCCCCAGCATCTATTAATGTTTGAACATGGGCATTACATAATCACATGGAAAAACAGTGGAGACTTAATAGAACTTATCAAATAATAAACTGCTTTTCATAACGTTATATGATCCCAAATATAAATATCAGGTAACTAATTACTGAAAGATATGGACATCATATTTTTAGGAAATACACACTTAAGTACCGGGGGGAAAGGGACATGAGAGATGTAACGCATTCAGAAAATGGTTCAGAAAAAAAGAATCTGAACACACACACAGAGCCATCATAAGACGAGTGAGGCAAAATTTTAAAATAGGAAAATCTAGGTAAAGGGTATCTGGGTGTTCTCTCTACTGTTTTTGTCTTGCAACTTTTAAGTTTGAAATTATTTCCAAATTTAAAAAAAATAGACATGGGTATCCTCGTATTGACCACTAGGGTCCCCTGTTCAACAGATTAGAGGAAGAAAAAGATAAATCCCCACGGCCATGTCCACGCTGTGAAGGCTGGTTTTCTTGCGTCACCCACATGCCCCCTCCTCTGGGCTAGGAAGAGGGGGGCTCACCCCCGCTTACTGACATCCACGGAGCCCAGACACCCCCACTCTACAGATGCAGCCTGAGGACCTCAAATGTTAAGACTCCCAACGGCCTTGACCCCACAGTCAGGTCTTCCCCTGCATCCTGCTGCAAGTTCAATGTTGAGCGTGAGGGGTCGGGGCCAGGGGACTGGAGACGGAGCAGCAAAGCTTTCAAAAACCAAGAATCGGACCAGAGTAAAGGGACCCGATTCCCAAGAGCTACCCAGAGCAGGTG
This sequence comes from Aethalodelphis obliquidens, assembly GCF_003676395.1. Taxonomy (NCBI): domain Eukaryota; kingdom Metazoa; phylum Chordata; class Mammalia; order Artiodactyla; family Delphinidae; genus Aethalodelphis; species Aethalodelphis obliquidens. Next base: position 4,709,966 of record NW_020837993.1, read on the forward strand.
TGCATATGAACAAAAGCAGACTACCATGAGCCTGCTGAATCTGGAAACAGCAGACCGTCAGAATTCGCAGAGATGTGAACTTTATATACCGCCAACGCATTGAAAATTCACCTTCGCAGGTGTCCCAAGATTGCTATTTTGTTGAACTGCATCTTCCGGATGCCCCAAGGGCACACCCCGGGATGCTCTGCCAGCTTCCCTGCCTGCACCCCAACCCCCTGTGGGCAGCTGTTGACTCCTTGTGCCTACGGGAAGAAATGCGCAAGTGCGCGCGCACACACACACACACACACACACACACACACACACAGGGTAGAGACGGAGCAGTAGGGGAGCCACCACGAACCATCAAGCACATCTGATTCCGCAGGCTCCCTCCTCAGCAGAACTAAATCTCCAGGGCTGCTCCTGGAAAAAGAAAACAGATGTGCTCGCCTGCCCCACGGGGAGCAGCTTCCCTGGGCGCGTGCCAACACCTCAGAGGTCACCAGCTCTGGACCTCAAGTCCAAGCAGTGTGCTTCGCTGCCCTTCAGACTCTCTGGTGTGACTGTGACTCGGGCAGCTCTGGGGAAAACCGACAGAGGGACTGGGGTGAGGAGGAAGGTTGTAAAGTCCCAGCCCTCTTCTTTTCATCCCGCTGTTCCCCTGAGGCCATGAAGCTTTGGGGCTCTCCCCTGGGGAGGGTCCTGGGGGGACAGGCTCACAGATGCAGCTCACCCGGTTGGCCCTACACCCGCTCAAACTCGCACCTGTCGACATGCTATTACTTCTTCCTCGGATGCCCTCACTCCTCCCTGCCCGTCAATGTGCTCCAGGCTCACTCCCTTGTCCTTCCAAACCCCCTCTAAGCTTCATCTCCTCTGGGAAGAGGTGCCAGGGAGATGTGCCCCTGGTGGCTGCCCACAGCACCCTGTTCTTTCCTCCCTGTGGCGTTTACCAGGTCCTCTTATAAGAGTCCATGTTCCTGGACACCCCACCTCAGCACAAGCTCCCAGAGGGCAGGGCCAGGCTTACCCATCCTGCACTTGCAGTGAGCTGGGTGCACGTAGAAGATGACAAGCAGAGATTTCTAAGAGGGATCTCTGGGCCCTTTCCATCCTCCAGAAAAGCCAAACTGCTATTGACATCCCTGCTTTGTCACTAAGATTAACCAGAAAGGTGGTCCATGCAGACCCCGCTCCCACACTCCCTGGAAACTCCAGGTGAAGTAAAGGCACGTTTAGGTGCCATGACCCATGCTTATTCTCTTCCGACTTGCAACCGTCCTGTACAGCGACATTGGGTTACAGCCATCCCAGAGAAGGAGAGGGACATGCCCCAACCTGTCCCTGTCCCATGTTTTACAAGAAGTTTGTCTGTTGGCAGAAAGAGCCCTCCACACAGGAGCACCTGTCTCAGCACCTGTCTTGCACGCTGGCAGCTGACCCCTCGGTGCAGCAGACGAGGACACCTCAGGAAGACGGCACAGCAGCCACGGAATGGAGAAGCCGAGGGAGGAAACCAGGCCACGTGTGTGAGTTCTCCTGAGACAGACAGACATGAGGACCACACCACCAGGTGCCGGGGGGCCCTCGGCAGACTTCCCACTTTCATCCCAGGACGTCGAACACAAAAAAGAACAACTGAATAACGTGGCTAGCTTTTACAAAAGCACTGCTAGTTAGGATTATTTGTGTGTTTTCCTTTTTTTCCCCCTTTTCTTTGCCTGATCCTTACACAGCTCTATAAACTGTGTGTCCATGTAGGCGGGAAACTAAGTCAGATTCACTCAAACATGGATGGGCCTAGAGCTTATCATACTAAGTGAAGTAAGTCAGAAAGAGAAAGACAAATACCATGTGATATCACTTATATGTGGAATCTAAAAAATGATACAAATGAATTTATTTACAAAGCAGAAATAGACCCACAGACATAGAAAACAAACTTATGGTTACCAAAGGGGAAAGGGGGGGAGGGGGAGGGATAAATTAGGAGTTTGGGATTAACAATATACACACTTCTATATATCAATATAAAATAGTTAGCCAACAAGGACCTACTGTGTAGCACAGGGAACTATACTCAATATTTTGTAATAACCTATAAGGGAAAAGAATCTTTAAAAGAACAGATATATGTATCTGTGTAACTGAATCACTTTGCTGTACACCTGAAACTAACACAACATTGTAAATCAACTATACTTCAATGAAAAACAGAATCACCTAGCAGTAAATTTTCATCGCCACACAAATTCCCGTTTGCATAGTCTCCCTCCTCATAGATATAAAACTCAAATAGTTTTAAGGTGCACGATACCTCAGCTGAGAACTGCCCCCAGAATGCCAATATTGCTTTTCAGAGAAACAAAAATGCCTCAGGAGATGCCCATTTATATATAACACATAAGCTCGGAATTCTACAAGCAAGAGGGCTGGCAGAGAGTTATTCAACCTGCTTTGGGGATGGCCTCTGATGCCGTTTCAGGTCCAGGGAGGATGCTCCAGCCACCCTGGGGAGCCCACAGGTCACCAGGTCCCGTCTGATTCCTTCCAGGCCCCAGAAGCTCAGGGTACCGGTTGCCTCTGCAGCGGTCCCCATGCTGACGCTTCTAGCAGCCTCACTCCGCATCCTCAGGTGATGAGGGAGCGTGGGGCGGGCCGAAGGGCCCTCCGAGCTCAAGGATTCTAGAAGTCACTGCCCTGAGTGTGCTTAGCAGGGCCTTAGCTTTGTCTCTGCCATAGGGTGGCCATGGGGACCCTGACCCCTGACCCCTCAGTCTAGGATAAGCAAGTCAAGTCCATTTTCTCCCTCTCCCACCACAGCCTCCAGGGGCCTCTGGCTGCAAACAGCCACCAAACGCCTTTTGTTCCAAAGCCAAGATGCCAGGCACAGCCCCCAGAGGTGCAGGGGACATCTCATCCGTTTCTAATTATATTCCCTCCGGAAGCCCTGTCCACAAGAGGGTGGGAGTCAGGCATTTCTGGGGCGCATATCTGCACCCCACGGGCCACGTCTTTTCCACACCTAAGAAGCAGAGGCACCAAGCCCGCCCTCCCTCCCGGCCCCTGGAGACCAGGACTGGCCAGAGCTGCGCGTCCTCCCAGCACACCTTCGGGCTGTGCTTGTCATGGCTCCTGGTGCCACCTACCAGACAAACAGCAGGAAGAGCGGCATCTGCCTCGCCTCAGGGGACACCTGGAGGGTGTCACAGAAGGCTCCGGAGATAAACCACGGAGGCCCAGAGGTCCACGACATCAGCCACACCTGCACGCTAGGCCAACCAAGCTCAAAACACACGCAGCCAGGATGCAAATGCCTTTTGAAATACGGAACCATTTCAAAACCCCAGGGGTCTCTGTCCTCCATTTAGCCATCATTTCTCTCTTCCAATTAGCCTTTTTAAGTACAGAGTTGGAAACTCACTTCCACAGACTCTTTTCCCTCCCCGCATCTGGCCCTAAACATCGGAGGCCTTACCTCACGCGCTGTGACATCCCAGTGGCGTGGGAGCCTGGGAGGAGGGCTGCCCACGGAAGCCTTGCCCTGCCTGCCTTCTCTCCACCCCACTTCCTGCCTGGCGGATGCTCACGGGCTCTAAGTCAGGAGATGTTATCAGCGAGCTGCACGTGTAATACAAGGTAGGTTACGGCCTTACTGCCCAGGTGCCAAAAACGTGAGTTTCCTCTTTGCACTCACTCATAAAACCACCCAAGGCCATGATTCAGCCACATCCGATTTAAATGTCGTCTGTCTCCCAGGGGGAACCAAAAAATTTACTTGAGCCATCTCTAAACAGGAAAGATGAGGACCTGTGAACAGATCGTCACGTGCAGACAGAGCAGTTCTCAAAAACGCTAAAGCCAACATAAAATTGGCCTTAAAATTCTTGTTCTGTCAAACGTATTGACCTGAAAAGTCATTTGTGATACGCTGTTCGGGTGGAAAAATGGTCCAAAGCAGCACGTGTAACATGGTCCTATTTCTGTAAAAAAGAAAATTCCACGGGTACGTACTCACACACACTCCAGTGGTTATCGTTAAGTAGTGAGATTAAAGGTGATTTTATTTGCCCTTTTTCTTATCCGTAATTTCTATACCACACATTACATCTGTAATAAAAGCTATGACCTGGTCTTTTTAAATGGTCAATCATCTTTGGGCCTGAGGACTAGAGTGGTTTTGTGTCCAGTGACTCACCCCCAAGTTCACTCACATCCTTCAAACAGCACCAACTTCTCACATGAACCACTTGAGGTCCGTCCTTCACAACAAACAGGGAAGCAGGATGGCGCCTGGACATCAATAGTTTTCTCCAATCTTCAAAAAAAGCAAGCATCAAGGTCCAGCCAGTTTTAGCATATTCTACTAAACATTTAGGAAACAAATAATTCTAATCTGATACTAACTATTCCAGAGAAAAGGAAAATAAGGAACCGACCTAACTTGTTTTATGAAGCTAGTAAAACTTCTACCAAAGCCTGAAAAGGATATTACAAAATAGGAAAATGACAAACCAATCTCAGTCACTAAGAGAAACAAGAAAGTCCTGAGCAAAATATCATCAAACTGAATGTAGCAATGTGAATAAAAAGATAACATGACCATGACCAAGCTCCTTTATCTCAGGAATGCAAAGTTGGTTTAATATTAGAAAAAAAATCAATGAATATAAGTTCACCACCTTAACAGATTAAAGGAGAAAGTATAATATTCTCTACAGAGCTAGAAAAAGAATTTAATAAAATCTGACATTAGCAAACTAGGACTAGAGGGAAGCTTGCTGGGGAAAAAAATCTACAAAACCCTACAGCAAACACTGCTCTTAGTGTCAATATTGAAAGCACACCCTTTAAGATCAAAAACAAGACAGGATGCCTATTATCATCACTTCTATTTAACAATGACTTAGAGGCCAAGAGTGAGTATAAAAAGGCTTAAAAAAAGAGAGAGATAAAATGTTGAAGGACCTGGGGGGAAGGGAGGCAGTCTTATTAGTCTCAAGTGATATATCTACATAGAAAACTCAAAAGATTTGCATTTACACTACTAGAATTCATAAGAGTTTAATGAGGCTGCTGGATTTTTTTAAAAAATCAACTGCATTTCTAGACCCCATGAACAGAAAGTAAGAAAGTGATATTTTTTAAAAAAGAGATCAGACTGAGGTCATGAATCGTGTGGCAGCGGCTTGCAGGGGAGCCTGTCTTTGAAGCTGTCCCCAAAGTGACAGCAGAGAGAAGCCAGCAGCCCCAGAAGCAGAAACCCGGGCGTGGAGACTGATCCTGTGGGATACAGGGGTCATTACCGTGGATGATCTGGGATGAAAGACTAGCATGAATGGACTTGCTGAGTCCTGAGTTCCTGCCCAGAATCGGGGTGGAGGAGAGGCATGGAGGTGCCTGGGGGATCTTAAGTGATTGCTGTAATTAAAAATTACCATGTGTGAAAGGGCCCCATGCTATCGCTGTGTCTCATAGAGATAGAGGGCCCATTATTTTTTTTTTTTTGCGGTACGCGGGCCTCACTGTTGTGGCCTCTCCCATTGCGGAGCACAGGCTCCAGATGCGCAGGCTCAGCAGCCATGGCTCACGGGAAGAGGGCCCATCGTTACAGTGGCCAACAAAAATCCTCCAGAGCATTGCAACAGACCAGGGAGCAAGCTCGGACTCTCAAACAGCAAAAGTATTACCTGCTACCTTAACACCTACCAGGTAGTTCCATGTAATCATTTGCCTTTGGAAACAAAATCACTATGTTGAAGAGATATCTGCACCACAACGTTCACAGCAGCATGAGTTACAATAGCGAAGACATGGAAACAGCCTACGTGTCCAACAACAGATGAATAAAGAAAATGTGATACACACACACACACACACGTACACACACAGACACACACACGATGGAATACTAGTCAGCATAAAACAGAAGGGAATCCTACCATTTACAAATACCATGGATGGACCATGAGGGCATCACGTTAAATGAAATAAGTCAGGCTGAGAAACACAAATACTGTACGATCTCACTTATACGTGGAATCTAGAAAAACCGAACTCATAGAAAAAGAGATCAGATTTGCAGTTATCAGAGGCAGGGGGTTGCGGAGGGGGAAATTGGGTGAAGGCGGTCAAAAGGTACAAACTTCCAGTTACGAGATGAATACCTCCCGCGGACGTAATGTACAACATGATGACTACAAGTTAACACTGCTGTATGATAGACCTGAAAGCCGCTAAGAGGGTAGATCCTATAAGTTCTCATCACAAGGTAAAAAAAAATGTTTTTGTAACTATGTGAGGTGCTAGATGCCAACTAAACTTATTGTGGTGATCATTTCGTAATATATGTATGTCATTATGCTGTATACCTTCAACGTATACAGTGCTGTATGTCAATTACATCTCAATAAAACTGAAAAAAAAAGTTTTAATTTTGAAATCATTTGCCTTTGATGGTGAGTTTCACAGCCAGGAGCAATGCCAATACAGCGCTAACTGTTCCTAGGAAAGGAACTTGCTCCATTATTTGAAGAACTGAGACTCGTTGTGGAAGGTTCTTAATCTGACAGTGGTTTCAATACTTTCCTCCTCTTTGTGACAACAGACACGACCTCCACCCAGCAGTCTTTAGACCACAATAATATTTGTATCCAGATTCTCTAGAGGGGCCCCTTTTCCAGCTTATACTCAAGAAAGAGTCAACAGTAGACTTTCTGGACAGACAGTGATATTTCTTTGCTTAGGGTCTTTTCTTATGTAGTCGGGTCTGAGGCTACCACAAAAATGGCTGCATCTATCCTAGCCCCCGTGGAGTCGGCTCACACACCAAATATGGATGAGATCCCATCCCACGGCTCAAAATCAAAACAGTCTGCTGATCCCCTTAAGCCATCAAGGACTCCCTATCGTACAATAACCCCAGGCCTGCAGGATGCAGCTGAGCCTTTCCATTGTGACTCATAATGAGGACATCGTGGTCTTCCCATTTTGTTTCATTTCTGTGCCTTGAATGTGAGACCGATAAAACGGCTTAGCAATAAAATCAGTATAATCACTTTCTTAAGTATTTAGTATTTTGCAGTATGGGTGCAGGTTAGTAATTGTTTTGATTCTTCTCAAAGGGGGTTTCTTCTTCTCTATACCTAAACTGCAAATTATAGCTAATGGTTTGTTCCTCCACGCTATCAATAACCAATCCATGTCAATGTTGTGCATTCTTCATAAAATTTAGGTGTGATTTGTTAACAAACTCTGTTTCCAATATTGGTATGTACGTGAACATGATAATACAGACATTTTTTTTCAGACATGAGTATAAATAAAATAGTATTTTAAAGTAAACAGTATTTTAAAGTAAAAAAAAATTGGGAGATTGGGATTGACATATATATGTATAAAATAGATAACTAGTAAGAACCTGCTGTATAAACAATTTAAAAAAAAATTTTAAAGATACATCCTACCCCCAAAAAAATTTTTTTTAAATAAAGAAAAAAAAAAAATATATATATATATATATATATCTCAAAAGGTAAAACACCTGGGAATATATCTAGAAAAAATTTATAATACATTTATGGAGAAGTTTTTGAAAGACATCTTTTCCAATACCTAAATCAAAGGAAAGTTATTCCATGTTCATGAATGGGAAGAGTCAACATAAAGGGCCTGATTCTCTTTTTTTTCTTTATTGAAGTACAGTTGATGTACAATGTTATGTAAGTTACAGGTGTACAATATAGTGACTCAAAATTTTTAAAGATTATAGTCCATTTATAGTTATCATAAAATACTGGTTATATTCCCCGTGTTGTACACTATATCTCTGTAGCTTTTTTTTTTTTTTTTTATTGTTTTGTGGTACGCGGGCCTCTCACTGCCGTGGCCTCTCCCATTGCGGAGCACAGGCTCCGGACGCGCAGGCTCAGCGGCCATGGCTCACGGGCCCAGCCGCTCCGCGGCATGTGGGATCTTCCCAGACTGGGGCACGAACCCCTGTCCCCTGCATCGGCAGGTGGACTCTCAACCACTGTGCCACCAGGGAAGCCCCTGTAGCTTACTTTATACCTAATAGTTTGTAGTTCTTAATCCCCTACCCCTATCTTGCCCCTTCCCCGCTTCCCTCTCCTCACTGGTAACCACTAGTTTGTTCTATCTGTGAGTCTGCTTCTTTTTATTCTGTTATATTCACCAGTTCGCTGTATTTTTTTAATTCCACACATAAGTGATATCATACAGTATTTGTCTTTCTCTGTCTGACTTATTTCACTTAGCATAAAGGGCTGATTCTCTTTAAATCAATCTACAGAGTCAATGCTGTTCTAATCGAAATCCCAAACACTGTTTTCTTGAATCTAACTCCTTTATAGCCAAGAATACCCAAGGCTGTCCTGGAAAAGGACAAGTCAGGAGGTACAGAAAAGCTGTGTGTGATGCGACTCTTACGGGTCAACTGGACTGGGTGACACGGTGCCCAGATATTTGGTAAAACGTTAGTCTGGGTGTGTCTGGGAGGGTGTTCTGGCTGAGATTAACAACTGTCTGGGTAAACTGAGTAAAGCAGATCGCCCTCCCCCGCATGGGTGGGCCTCATCCAACCCACTGGAGGCCTGAATAGCACAAAAGGCAGAATAAGGGGGGATTCGCTCTCTCTGCCTGACCGTGTTGGAGCTGAGACATTGGTCTTCTCCTGCACTCTCACCGGAACTTACACCATCGGCTCTCCTGGTTCTCAGGCTTTCAGACTTGGACCTTTATAATAAATCTCTTTCTGTGTGTGTATATCCTATTGATTCTGTTTCTCTGGAGGACCCTGGTGGGGAGGGAGGAATCTCCAGATAGGGTCCAGCCTGGATTTGTGTCTCAACTTTGCCACTAGTAACTGTGACCTTGGGCAACCCATGGCCCCTCTCTGGGCCTCCAAGCCCTCATCCCTAAACTACACTTGCCCCCAGCTCTAACACTGAGAATCTCACATACCCAGAGTAGTACTTCCCAAAAGAAGCCAAAGCCCAAACTACAATCCTGAAGTTAAAAAGTCATTCTGACTTTCCTACTGGCCACGTTAAAGAAACACACCTGCCTTTGGAATTCAGCGGTAAATTCCATCCAAGGAGTAACCCCCACCCCACGCTCTCCATTACCAACTAAGCAAGGCTGAAAAACAAGTTTCCATTTGTGTGCATGGCGCGTGGTACATGGCGGTTGCTTGGACCAGATTCCCCACAGTCTGTACATGACAAGCTCGTTGTCCGAAATTCAGCTCTCCTTTCGCTCCCACAAAGCTGACTTCTCAAGGGTTCTCATCAGGAAAGAGTTGAGAATAAGCATTTCCCTGCAAGCATTTCCCTGCTGGCTTTCTGGGTGCTGCGCGTTCCTGGGAGAGATCAAAGCAGTTCCCCCCTAGAAGCAGAATACCCCAAGGTCAAAGACTTAGCCAAAGAACAAGAATACACGCCTGGCCACTCACTGTCTTCAGAGGTGAACTGCCCCACCTCCCCAAGCCAGCGAGCCCAGGAGAAAGCAAGCCACTGTTCCCAGCCGGTACCTGTATTTGATGTCAAATACTGTGGAGTCCTCGTCTTCGTCATCCTCTTCGTTCAACGGGGCCATTTCCACTCGCTCGGCTGGAGTGGTGATGATGTCATACTTGCGGGTCTTCTTCAACCTCTTCCCCGACCTGGAAGAGGGGAAGCACATTCCTGAGAACTCAGCGATGCCCACTGGGGTAAGCCACGCTGCTGGCCCTAGCCTGGCTCCCAGGAGATCTGGCAAATACCCCAGCTCCTCCACTTCCGGCCATGGGACCTTGGGCGGGTTCCTGACCTCAGCAACCCTCGTGGTCCTCACCCACACCTGCCCAAAGCACCATAAAACCCAGCGATCAAGATCTATAATGCCCAAATGCAAGATTTTAAAAGGCAAAATTAATGCAAAGAAAATACACGATGAGCAAAAGACCAAAATGTTCAACATGGATGGAACTGAGCCCTGCCCCTGGGCTGGCATGATGCCCCTCATCCCTTCATCCCCTGGCCCCTCACCCTCATCCCAGCCCTGCCGTGTTGGCAGGTCACTGCTCCAAGCACAGGCGTCACAGCCTGGCACTGTGTGCCCTGCCCCATGGGCCAGCCAGGTGGATTAGAACGCAGGCTTGCCCACTTTCGACCTGTGTGATCATGGGCAAGTCAGTCCATCTCTCTAGGCCTCAGTTTCCTCATAAATAAAATGGGATGAGAACAGTATCTGTCCCTCGGAGGCGAGGGAGGATTAAGTGAGATGAGGCATTTAACAAGCCTACACACAGCAAGCTCTCGGCAAAAATGACTGTCTGTGAAAATAATCAACAAATGGGAGTTAAACGTGCTACAGCCTCTCTCACACGACAAGGACTTGTACAAATGAGTATTGTTTCCATCACAAGGATTTGTGAGCATTGGGAGTTATAACCCTATGCTTTTACCTCTGGGACGGTAGACGGTCACTGGGGACCACGGGGAAAGTGCCGAGCAAGCCTTTCCATCCCCAGTGTCAGACCCTCTGCACAAAGCACGAGACATTGACCAGGACACAGCTGACAGTTTATGATGCCACAGGGAACGATATTGTTATTATGACTACTGATGCTCTAAGCATTTCTTTCTGCACTATTTTGAACTTTTTCCCAAATGCCTTGTATTCTCTGATGTCCCTCCTTTTTAAAAAATATTTGAAACTATCTATGAGAAACCAGCCAAACCCCCCAGAATCATTAAATGGGGCATTGAAGAATCATATTCTCTAAATATGCTTCCTGCAGACTGTAAGCCGTACCCAGCTGGAGACCACATCAAAGACACATGCCCCGTCTCTCTGACCCCAGCACACAGAAACTCCTCAAGAAGTTTGCAAAACAATGAAAACAGAAGTTCACCGTCAAGTAAGAGTTTCTTAGCAACAGCAACTTGCTCTTTTCTTACCTAGTGTTATTTATCAAAGACATGATTTGTGAAAGGATTGTTTGCATAGAAAATATAAATATTTATCTATACCTTTGGCTTAAAGCAACCTGTACAACCTATAGCACTGCTCCTTGTGGTTCTTTGTGTAGAGACTTTGGGAAATCAGCTATAAAGCCTGACAATCCCCTAGCCTCATTACAAAGCAATTTGTCCTTCCTGCTTTCATCACAGGCACGCACGCAGAGGTGTGGGTGTGAAACTGCGTGGATTTCAAACACGTTGCAGCACGGCGCAAACACCAAGCCAGGTGGTTAAGAGGTAAGAGGGGCACAGCCGGTCACGTCCCCAGTGGCCACGGGACAACAGTATTTTGGAAGCAGGCTTTGTAAAAGGGAGCGTAAATGCTTACGGTATAAATACCGCTGGTCCAGATTCTCACAATCAACAGATTCTTGTTTTCTCTCCACCTCCCCACAAAGGAGTAAAATAGATCTTAGTGTTCTGCCCCAGATGACATAATCCCTGACCAATTCAATCTCCAATACTGGATGGGGAAATTTAAGCCCAGAAACGGCTCCATATGCCACAGCAACCCAAGACAAAGCCACAAGGAAAACCACCCACCCCACAAGCCCTCTAGACGAGGCTCAAGGTCCGGATCTACACGGACGCACACATCACACTTTTCTCAGAAGTCTCCTATCTCTGCCCTGACGGGTCACAGCTGTTCAGAGGAAGCACCTGGCTTTGCAAAGGAGCCGGACTTGCCCTTCTGTTAACTGTGCCCAGTGCCAGGGCTGCCCATTCCCAACACACATCTGGACAAGCATCTGGAACGCTGGAATAGGATTCGTCCTGTGGACCCGAGGGTTTGAGAAAGCTCCTGTAGATGCCCGAAGAGACTGGCGCCCAGATGGTTTCTGGATGAAGAGTCGCCATTGTTTGTAACTGTTTTTCAAATATCATGAGGCTTATTAGAAAAATGCAAAATCTGATTCATAAACCTCGTCCTGCACTTGGAACTTGAAACCTCACTTAGTCTTTGGCTCTGGAGCAGGGCTGACGGCTGCCCCTGGGAGAAGGTTCTGGAGGCTCTGACTTCAGCCCTGCTTCATGGAAATGGATCCCCAACGACCATAAAATCACCTTCCTTCTTCCTGATTGTTCATAGAGTCTCGTGATGAGAAAATTTACCTGCTGAGCTTAAAATAAGACCCTTGAACACTTACCACAGGAGAAGCTGGAACACAGCCCAACCTCTAGAACACCATGGCCTACTTGCTCTAATGACAGCCATTCCAAGCAGGTCACCTGAGAAGGTAATTTTAAACCTGAAGATCACACCAAAGGTTCAGTGATGGTTAATTTTATGTGTAGACTTGACTGAGCCACAGGCTACCCAGACATCGGCTCAAGCATTATTTCTGGATGTGTCTGTGAGAGTGTTTCTGGTTGAGATTAACACTGGAATGGGTAGACTGAGTAAAGCAGATTGCCCTCCCCAACTCAGGTGGGTCTCACCCGATCACTTGAAGGCCTGAATAGACAAGAAAGGCTGACATCCCACAAGTGAGAGAATTTCTCCTGCCGGACTGCCTTTGAGCTGGGACCTCATTCTTTTTTTTTTTTTTTTTTCCTGCATTCAGACTAAAATGGAAATCTTAGCTCTTCTTGGATTTCAAGCCTGTATGTGTGCAAACACACACACATACACACACACACACACACACACTCTTGGTTCCATTTCTCTACAGAGCTTTGCCTAAACCAAAAGGCCATTAGCAAGAGCCCTCATACAGGCATCAAACACCAGTTTTGACACAATGAGCTGAAGACATTACATTTCAAATAATCAACTCTCTGAGCCACAAAACCTTTCACAAAAAAGTACTTTCTGCTGTTTCACTACTGGACATGTTAATAAGGGAAAACCAGGACTTGTGAGAAGTTGAAAGAGACGCAGCCTCACCCATGGCAGAAGGTGACTGGCTGCGCCAGAGAGAAACCACATGTATGATTGGAGTCGCATGGGGAGGGATGGGTGGAGGGGGCCTCACCTCATGTACTTTTCAAATTAAAAGGTGAGCCCTTCCTTTACTAGCTGTGTGTGTCAGAAGCTGGGAAATGCATGAATAGTCGACCAGCATTTCCCACAGACCCTTAGATTCCCAACCCTCACTGTCCCGGGTCAGAGAACGGAGACACCCTGCCTCGGAGAGGAAGACGTGAGATAAGGGGAAGACAGATTCGTTCAAAGCCTACGTGACCTCACTGAGTCCTGCTGTCTCTTCTGAGTGTGGATGCTCTAACTCATCTTTTCTGATCAACAGCGGTCCCTAAGAGCTGAGCTCCTCCCGGGTGCCAGCTAAGCAATTTACATGTAACATCACATGCAAAACATATAAATCGCCCTATAAGGCAGCGCTGTTATCTCTGTGTTCCAGACGAGGAAACTGAGGCTCAGAGAGGTCGATCTCCCCAGGACCAAGGACCAAGGGCTGCTCCAGCACGAACCTCCCTGGAGGCTCACCTTGAACCACCTCGTGCCAGGCGAGAGGCAAGGCGCCAGTTCCCCCACTCACTCCCTCTGCAAGCCCACTCCACACCGCCACTAGACTCCGCCTCCACTTATCTTTAACACCAAGAAACTCTTTGCCCTTGGTACACACTTTCTGGAACTTGTCGCTTACCACAGCTCACACATTCCTATTTCAAATTGATCTGGGCAGACTTCTCGTCAACTCTTTCTAACGGTGACTCCCTCAGGACACGCGTTGGTTTGGGGCAGCCCAGCCTCCGTCTCCTCCCTCCTTTGGGCATCTGTATCCTTGGTGAATGCCCCTCTCCATGGTCCCCGTGGGTGAGGAGGCCTGACCACTGGCCACACCCCCAGCTCCAGGAGTGGACCATGGGACTTAAACCTGAGTCAGAATCAGTGTATTGCAACCCCCGGGGCCATGGCTGGGAGGCTGGGGGGAGTATGGGACTAATCAGAGCCAGTGACCTTTGCTAGGCAGGCAGGAAAGGGGTCAGTAACTCACCCAGGTGAGAGCTGCATTGCCGTCTTCTAGAAATGGAACATAAAGCCAACATGGTAGAGGACAGATTGGAGGGAGAGACCAGCTCCAAGTCTACTATGATGCCAGCCCACCTTGACACCAACAGTGCTACTCTGTTTGTCACCGAAGCCAGTCTGGTCAGGGCTTTCTGTCACCCACAAACAAAGGAACCCTAAACGTTGTCACAGGGTCTCGAAGGAAAAAAGGCATGGCTGTAATGATAAACACCATCTCGGGATTCTCCCACATTTTAACAGCAAACCTTCCACAGGTAAGTATAATTTTCCCATTTTGTCAAATCCTTTAAAACCCTGGGACTCTTCCCTGTTTCTGGTTCTAGAAGCAAGGAACCATACATATAATGCACCTCGGTGACAACATCGTGAAGGTTTTCACTCAGGGAGACCTGTGAACAGGTTTTCCGAGACGACAAGCATCCTTGGTGATCTTCCCACAGGGCTGTTCACCAGCATCCCAGTCTGAGGAAAAGGCTAAGGCTACACAGCTTCAGAGGATCTGCAGTCACCCACGTGTCCCCAGGGGGGAGGGCAGCGGGTCAGCCTCGAGGACACAGCTTGAGAAAGAAGCAACGGGTTCCAGACAGAGTCCCAGGTTAGTCCCAGACTTGGGTTCCTATCCCGGTGTTTCTGCTTACAGCCCTGCTTCCTCACCTACCCAGGGGTGGGTGGGAGGCACAAGCAGGAAGGAGCTTTGCCACAACTGTCACAGCGCTCCCCGCCCAAGAAGGGGGAGATTCAGGGAAGAAGGAAGGGAAGAGATATTGCTGGCCCACCTGCAACAGCATGGCCCCTTCGCCGTAATTTTTCTTTTCTGGTACAAGGTCCCGTTACACCCAGTGGCCTCCACGGAGAGACGGTGGCATTTACTTAAAGGGTGGTTTTAAGTAAATGTCCACGTTGTGCTTCACAGGACCCAGCAAGACCAGAGAAGCTCGAGAAGAGACAAAGGATCGTTCCACTGGGGCCAAAACAAACATTTCTAACTAGACAGAAGAGAAGTTCAAATTCTCTTACTCTGAAATGTAATCCTAAAGCCAGAGGGTTGGTTTACTCAAAGGCCCGCTCAACAGCTGGTCGGAAACTGGTTTCCCAATGCTCCCCGGCGCACGGCTCAGGCAGACACGGAGGCTGGGGAGCAGAGTGGGAGCCCAGAGGACCCACGTGGAGAGGGGCCTGCCCTCCCCACCCTCCCCTGCAAAGAGACACAAAACAACGCAAAGCCGGACGGGTTAGTTTGCCGTCAGAAGTTCAGTCTGGGGGTGCGGCGGTCAGATCCACAGGCTGCACGTCCAGGGGTGCGATTCCGTCTCAGCCCAGCAACTCCTTTGTCTGTGAGCCTCCTGGAAAGTCCCTCACCCTGAACCCGAATTTCGTATCCACGTCACGCACTTCCCCGGTGCAGCTAGGGTGCTGGTGGCAGAGCTCACCGCGGTGGGGCTTGGGAGAGAGATGAGGAGTGACCGATAACGAGCTCACGTTTCTTTCTGGAATGACAACAGTCTTCTATCATTGACTGGGGTGATGGTGCGCAACTCTGTGAATGTACTAAAAACCATGATTTGGACACTTTAAATGGGACACCTGTATGGCATGTGAATTACATCTTATAAAGCTGTCATTAAAAGCAGGAAAGATAGATATGTACGTATGTGTATCTATCACATTCATTCATTTCTATACTTATAAAATCTCTCTGGAAAGAGTCACAAGAAATTGACAGCACCCAGAGAAGGAAGCTGGGAGGCCGAAGGGCAGGGGGGGTTAAGAAGGAGATTGTTCACTATACCCTCTGGCTCCTCGTGAATTTCAAACCATGTGAATATATGAGCTATTTTTAAAACAAACAAGTACATAAATAAATAAAATTCAAATACGGTAGTTAAGATAAAAATTTAAACAGACCACGTGTGTGTCAGGCCTGCCTCTGGGACAGGAGACCCTTCTCCTGGAGAGGCCCGGGGGCCCCCCTGTCCCACCCAGAGGCTGCCTGCCGTCTCCTGCTCACCTGGTGACTTTAGGAGCCAAACCCAGCATCTCTGGCCTTTCCTCCCCCTGAGCTGTTTTCAACGTGAAGCCCACTAACGTAGCTCTGTGGCTCAAGGGCCAGCCTTCTGCTGAAACCACACTACTCGTCCCAAAGAGCATGTTACCTTTGACATTTGGAAAATTAATACAGAAGATGAAAACGGCATGTGTAGGGGAGAGATCGGATCAAGCGGCTGCCGTGAGTCAGCTGCCCGCCTTCGCACCCGGCCGAAGCTTCCAGTGCTCTGAGGACAGAGGCCTTTCCTGTTTTGAACCTCCGACCTCTACCCTGCATCTTCCCCCCTCAGAACATGACAAAACTGAGCCTTCCCTAGAAAACCAAGCAAACTTGGAGAAAGGACACGACCCCAAAACCCACTGTGCAGCCCCACCACGTAGGGAAGCAGGTGCCGGAGAGCCAGTGACAACAGCGCCATGTCTCCCAAGAAGGGGCGATGACCTGGGATGGGCCCCAGGCTCGGGGGCAAACCCAAGGCTGGCGACCAGGGTACAATTCCCAAGCCCCAGCCTCCTCCCTTTCCAGCCTTGGGCACAGCCCCTGCGCTCTACCCATCACCATCCTTTTAAAGCAGTTTAAACGAGCCCAACACCAGCGTGATCTGAATCTCATCTGGCTCCGCTCCAGATGGGCAACTTGAGACTCTCGGTTACATGAGACAAAAGCATTTTCCTCTAGTGCAGTGAGAGCTTCAGGACCTCAGGCAGCCCAGCTCTAAGAGGGCTCCAGCCAAGCCCTCCCAGACACAGGTGTTCCAGAGACTTCCAGGTACACGAGCAGCGCTGCCACACCTGACGCCTGTCCTCCCCACCACGCCAGACACTCTGCTCCAGTACCAGCACCCAGTCAAGCGGGGTGACTCAAACGCCCCAGAGCCCACAGGCGCAGGAAAGCAGTGAAGCGAGCCTGGTGTGATGTAAACATTAGAACAAACGCGGTGACAAATGACAGCCAACGCTCGGTCTTGGAGTCAAGGAGACACGAGGATTGGCACTCACAAACACAGACGAGATGGGACGGTGGCTACCCAGCTCTCCGCCCCCCCCACCCGCCCCTCGTTACAGAGGCACTGCGTTTCCAGTATTCCCATCTGTTGAGAAAAGCAGATCTGGATTTTGATGTGAAGACTCCCAATTTTAAGTGTTCTCAGTTATCTCAGTTGTTAGAAACACTGCGTATATGTGAAATCTAAGAAAATGATACAAATGAACTTATTTACAAAACAGAAATAGACTCACAGACATAGAAAACAAACTTATGCTTGCCAAAGGGGAAAAGGTGGGGGGAGGGATAAATTGGGAATTGGGGATTAACAGATACACACTACTGTATATAAAAATAAACAACAAGGACCTATTGTATAGCACAGGAAACTATATTCAATACCTTGTAATAACCTACAATGGAAAAGAATCTGAAAAAGAATATATATATATGTATGTATGTATGCATAACTGAATCACTTTGCTATACACGTGAAACACTGTAAGTCAACTGCACTTTAATAAAAAATGAAAACAAAACCACTGTGCAGATCAAAACAAAACAAAAAAACGTATCTGTGGGCCGTCAGTCTGCAACCTCTGACTTAGCTTCCTGGCCATGGTTTATTTGGTCCTGGCTGCCACGCATGAGTGACACTGAATAATTGAGCTAAAATCATGGGCCCAGAGAGATGGCCTGATTCTCACTGTCAACTGAGGTCCTAGATCTGTTCACCAGCAGTTCAGTCACGATGAAGAGGTACTAGTCATTACCTATACAGCCTAGCTGTTCCCCTCCTCTCCTGGGCACTGTCCCCTCAGGATTAACAAAGTGACACCACTGTTGACTGATCACAACGCCGGCCTCCAGCACCCAATGCACAGTGTGTCCCGGGCTTCCATTTCACACAGGACCACATACCGTTGACTAGTCTTAGGGTTCCTCTTCATAACTCCTCAGGGTTACGCCTCTACCTGCCCCCCACCCTTGTTTCCCTTTCCTTCCCTCAATCCCTGAGGGACAGATCCAACTCTCATTCTTCCAAGAAAAAATAAGTACGCCCCGGCTTTGACCTGTTTAAGGAGCCACGTGAAATGTGGCCACAGCAAATGCCCCAAGACCTGTCCCTCCAGCTCCCAAGTGTGTTTGCAAAGGGTTGGGTCCGCTTCACCCGTCTGTGAGGTGCCAGGAGAGGCAAGCGAGGCCAAAAGTGAGGAAGGAAGCCTCTAGGGGTGGCTCTGTTGGTTCAAGGGCAGTGGCAAGATGACCGAGAGGGACTCTTTGGTGGACCCAGGGACACAACCACAGCCTTGAAATTCTGGGGTCACTGTGCTTCGGGACACATGTCATAAATGACCCTTTCAGCATCCACTTGTCCCTGCCACATGGTAGGGGAGGCGCGGGGGTGTCAGTCCTTGCTGCCACTGCCCCCCACTTCAGGAACAGTCCACACTGCAGGGACAGTCACTTCTTGACAGAACTCCCAACCCCGCCACCGCAAGCCGAGATGTCCAGCTGCGTGGCTGGCGTTTCCATGGTGTTTCTGTCACCCTCTTTCTCACCAAGGCTTCTCCCCTGCCTGACCATCCCCTTCACCACGCCCACCTCTCCAGGCCCTTCCGGTCCTCCTGACACTTTCCTGTTCATCTTCCTCTTCACCCACTCGAATCTCCAGCCCTCCCTACTGGTCCTTCCAGCACCTTCCACTGGTCTCCCCCGCCATCCTGCATCCCTGAGGCAGCCACATCACTATTCATCCATTCACTCAGCAAATACATGTTAAGCACCTAAAAGGGGTCAGCATTACTAAAGCAGCCCTTTCATCATTACACTCCTGCATTCAAATCCTCCATTTGCTCCTCTGACCCACTACTAATCCCCAAATCCTCTGGCTGGGATTCCTGTCTTCCAAAATCCGGCTGCAACAGGAAAAGGAGTGGGGGAGGAATGCTGGATTGGAAATCAGACTCCTGCCCTTCACCAGCCATATGGCCTTAAGCAAGACACTTCATCACTCTGCAACTTGATTTACTCATCTGTAAAATGGGATTCCGACAGGACACTCCTCACAGGAATGAGGAAACATATAAAATGTTTAGCACAGAGGCTGGTATACAGTAAGGGCTTAATAAATATCAGTTGCTATTATTATTATTGTCACCATAATTTCCAGATGATCATTTTCACAAACGCTGCCCACCACAAAACCTGCTCGGCCAGCCAGTCCTGGAAGAACCTCTTCTCCCACCCCATCAGGTCCTAATCCTTCTCCTCATCCCCATATGCCCTCCCTGACCACTATGTCCCCCGCCAAAGTCCCTGGGGCTTTGATAAGTCCTCTGGCAACTTATCAAGTGTTGCTTTTGACACATGACTCCCCTACAGAATTAGATTGCCTTTCACCTGCCAAGCAGAATCATACAAAGGCATTATCCTATCTTCCAGATTGAATTGGAAACTCCTTCACCTCAGCTGTATCCTCTCAGCACCTTCTAGGCTTCCAATGGGTCATTAAATACACTGGTAAGATTGCTCCATCCATTCAGCCATGCTCTCTCCTGGGTCCCTGGCTGAGCACTGGGGAGACTCAACTGACCAGGCTAAAACCCAGCCCACCACATCTTGGAGGCCCAGAAGAGGCCAGGCTGAGCATCAGAACACCTGGCCTTGAGTCCTACTTTTCCTACAAACTCACTGGGTGACCTTAACAAACCCTTCCCATCTCCTGGCCTCAGTTTCCTCATCTGTACAATGGGTAGAAGGAGGGAGCTCAGTGGCACTCTGAGTGCAAAGAAACCCCACACCCAAGAGGTTACAAGGGCCTGAAGCCCTCCCAGGCCTGAAGAGCCCTACCCGGGCTCTTTGCCATGGCCCCTCTTCTGCTCCACACCTGCCAGTGAGAGGGGGCTGCCTCCTCCCTGCACCCTCAGGAAAATAAATAGCAAGTCTGGATTCCTGGCAGATTGCCAGGAAGATTAAATACAGATTTTTAAAGTGAAACCATGACAACATGATTCTGAATTCGTGGTCCCAGAATTTCCCTTTGTAAATAGTTAGAACCAAAACATCAGCCATAAAACTAAAATCCCAGGCACAACCTATGAAGCCTTCTCTGCTTAAATCTGGGAGGGTTTCCCTTCTGTGACACTCTCCGTACAGGATGCATGCAGACACTGACACTGGGGACCCCCACCCCACCCCTAGACGTGCCCCGTGTCTCCAGAAGGGGCTGTGTTGGCAAAGCCCCCAAACTCGATGAGTACCTGGGCATAAGAGTTTACAGGCAAAGCCAAATAAGCCGGGGGGCTCAGGGTTAAATTAAAGAGAGATTTTCCTCCCTTTCCAACTGGATAGAAGGGATCAGTGGCAGGTCCTGAGTCCTCACAGGCCTGTCAGTAAGGGCAGTCATGAGGCACCTCCTTCCCCAGGGGAATTCAGCTGTGTGCGGGACCCTACATGGGGTCCTAGGTGTCCGGGGAGGCTCACGCAGGCTAAAGAGTCACCAGTTTCATATCTGCAAGGCTCAGAAACAGATGCACTTGCCTGATGATCTTGGCCATATGGCTGAATCCTCATTTACAGGCAAAAGCAAGACCAAAAGGTTGGGTATAAATTACATCTGTTTTCAGAATCGTTTTTTTAAGTACAATAGGACACTTGGCTGCTTAAAGGGGAGCCAGGGGTTTGATTGACCCAATCTCATTCCAAACATCCCAATAGCCCTGGGAAGCAGGTACTTTAATTAGTGCTGGGAAGCAGATGCCCAGAAAGGTTCAGTAAACTGCTCACGTGGACAACCAGGAGGCCCGCACCTGTGCTACTGCCATCTTGGGCTGGATCATTCTTTGTTAAGGGGGTCTGTCCTGGCTACTGTAGGATGTCCAGCAGCATCTCTGGCCTTTACCCACAAGATGCCAGTAGCATCCCCCTCCCCAAGTCATGACAATCAAAAACGTCCCCAGAAATTGCTAAATGACCCCAAAGCAGGCAGAATCCGCCCAGGAAAGAACCACTTGAGGGACCCTATTCCTCCCACATGCTATGACTTCTTTTTCATCTTGGTGGAAAACTGAATCAAGGGCATACTCTCTACCCTGTTTTTTTTTTTTTTAATCTGGATTTTTGCTGGGTAAGATTTATTTAACACTTTCTTTACTGTGGTGTGTAAGGTTAAACATCCATGGGAATTGGATGAAAGTACAACCTTCCAATAAGACCAATAAGTCCTGGGGATGGAGTGGGCATTATGACTATAGCTAGCACTGCTGTGTGATAGATGGGAAAGTTGCTAAGAGAGTAGACCCCAAAAGTTCTCATTACCAGGAAAAAAATGATTTTTTCCTTTTTTTGGCATCTATGAGATGATGGATGTTCACTATACTTATCGTGGTCATCATTTCACAATATAGGTAAGTCAAGTCGTTATGTTGTCCACGTTAAACTTATACAGTTCTGTGTATCAATTTTATCCCAATAAAACTGGAAAACAACGAAAAAAGAAAACCCACTTGAAAAGTAAAAATTAAATTAAGATAAATATGTTTCACAACTATAGCTTCTCCCCCAATTCAAAACCTTGGTCAAGCAATCAAAAATGACCTCCTGATAAACAACAAGGTCCTGTATTCAGGGAATATACACAGGGAACTATATTCAATATCCTATGTACAGCACAGGGAACTATATTCAATATCCTATGATAAGCCATAATGGAAAAGAATATGATAAAAAATATATATATGTATAACTGAGTCACTTTGCTGTACAGTAGAAATTAAACACAACATTGTAAATCAACCCTACTTCAATAAAATTTTTTAAAAATGACCTCCTGGTGCTACACGAGCGCCACAATCTCAAAGTCATAAAAAGGGGCTTAACTTTCTAACCAGGGCTCTGCCCCAAGCTCCAATTTATTAAAATAATATTGATATACTAATGAGCAATAACTAAAAACTTTTCAGAACACTTTCCCCAAATCCTGAAAGCATTAAACTTCTAGCTGTTCTCTTAAATAACTTTTATTCTTAGGACAAATATAAATACACAGACAATGGGAGATCCGGGGAATCCAGGAGAAGCAGGAACGTTTTTATTCCTTTTCAAAGACCTGGCTTAGTAATTCACTAAGCTCCCGTGGTTCCGGCGTCTTCAGGACACGACAGCGTGCAACTCTGCCACTGATCCAAGTGCAACAGCTGGGCAATGTCAGATCACTTAGAATTTGTCTTCCTCTTCGTCCCCCAGGAAGCACCAAAACAACCCTCCTTTCAGATAAGACGATTTTACACAGCTTTTGAAATAAGTGGCTGGGCATGCAGCCAACAGAGATCTGGGAGAAGTGTGGCCTGGGCAGGAGAGCTGGGAGACTCGACAGGACGGGGAAAGGATCCCCAGGAGGACATGAAAGTCGTGGTTTCAGGTGGCAGTTTCTAACTTGTCTCCACCTCGTTCATAAGACACCACAGAGTAAAGTCAGATTCCCCCTCAGATCTCAAAGGGTAAAGTCAGACCTCAGAGAGCATGGGGGGCAAAAGGTACTGAACAGCGGCCACTGGCTTACGCTTGTTAACCCTGAATCCATGAGACGCTTTCCAACATCCAAAAATTGGAGGAGTTTTCTACTTCCTAAACACAGCTTCTTTATTGATTTCCTTCCAGCTCTCATAAACATGTCAAGCAACAGACCTAGGGAGGCTGGCCCTACTGCAAGCCAGGCAGAACTGCACACACACACACATGCACACGTGCATGCACACACACACATATACCTGAAGGTACTCTGGCTCGAGGGCGCTCTGCCTCCAAACTGCCTTTCCCTCCCTCCAAGTTTGTCTCCAGTCTTTAAACAGTTTTCCTTAATGATTCCAATACATGAAAAAACTGTAAATGATTCTGCAGATGGGACATCAGATTGATTAATAAGTATGGGAAGAGACAGCTACTCAACCTCAGTAAGAACTGGAGATCTGCAAAAGCAAGCAATGAGATACCCAACCATACCCATCTGATTGAAAAACATTAGAAAGTCAGATAATACTAAGTGTCAGATATGATGGGAGGATCTGAGAACCCCCAGATACTGCAGGTGGGAGGGTAAACTGGTACATACTCAAGGAAACCGTGTAAGAGTACCCCTGGGACCCAGGAATCCCACTCCTAGGGGTCCACCCCAGACTCTCTCATACAGGTCCTCAGGAAGACACACCTAAGGATGTAGCAAGGAGCTGAGTGCACAGACAGGGAGAAAGAAAATGAATAAATGTCCATTGAGAGGAAATTCAGACAATGTAGAAATATATCATAAACAATAAATAAATACATAATGAAGAATCTCCCACAGTCACACATGTACACACGCATACAAAAAAGTCTTTGCACATCCATATATATATATATTATTTATTTATTTAATGAGCTCATACTACACATGCTGTTTTGTAACCTGTTTCACTCAACCAGCATATAGTGAGTATTATATTAGCATCATCATTTTTCACAGCTGCACAGTATTTCACTGTAAGCACTACCATAATTTAGTTAACCAATGCTCAATTGTTAGATACCTAGGTTACTTAAATCTCTTCACTGTTAAACAGAACTGCTCTGGACTTCATTGGCCATGCATCTTTGCTTCCTCTCCTAAGTAATAAAATTAGAAGCAAAGAATAGGTATTGCAGTAAAAACTGTGCGTACCTTAGAAATGGGACTGCTTGGTTAAAGGTATATATCTTTCTTACCACGATACACATTCTTTGCTTCTAATTGTAACAGTTTCCTTGGATCCACATTCTTTCTGTTGTCTGGCAAAGCGACTCCTTCAGGGAAAACAGACACACGGGTTATGTATAAGCAATAATACTTACTACACTCTTCCTCCTTTACCTCCCTCCCTTCTCTGTATCCATCGTTAAGGAAATGGCGGCCACTGTCCAAATAAGTCCCGATCTCACAGGTTCCCAGCATCAGCCATGCAGCTCATCACAGAGGACATTTTGAGACGCATCAGCAAAGCATCAGCAAAGCAAAATACTTAGGGGTTCATTCATTTGCTAAAAATACCTTTATCAGATGCCAGCCTGTGCTTGTAGCCACAGCAGGCATTAGAGAGGCACAAACGATTAAGGGCCAGTCCTGCTCTTAGGAGCCCTCCGCCCAGTAAGTTCAGCGACACTCTTGACTCCAAGTAGAAAATCCCAAACTCACATGTGCTCTGGAAGGGGGCCTTGCTGGGAGGCTTCTCAGAGGAGGTGACACACAGGCAGGCAAACAGCAATGAGCTGGCCACGTAGTCTTGGTGGTGGAGGGGACCCCAAGCAGAGGGTCAGAGGCACATGCCGGGCTAAGGCCACCAGATGCCGCTGGAGAACACCTGAAGGTCCAGCAGGGCGGGAGCAGTGGGCACAGCTGAGATGGGGGCTTGAGAGGGAGGCGGGGCCCTGGTTAGACACAGCCAGCTTGCCAGCACACTGAGAAGCCTGCGCACGGGGGGATGAGTGGGCAGAAGAAGGGTGAAACCAGACGAGGGAGGATGGATGGGAGTGGGGACAAGGCTGGCTGCAGGAACGCCAGCCTGAAGGGCACTGCTGTGACTCCGGACACGAGGGAGGGAGGTGAGTCAGGCAGAAGGGCTGGCAGGTGGGGAAGCTCCCGTGGAGGAAGGGGTATGGCCCAGATAAGACAGTCTCAGGGAGACTTGAGAGGCAGAATAGCCAGGATGTGGTGACTGCATGCTAAGGGGCTAGGAGGGGAAGCAGGTAAGGAAGACGCCCAGTCAGGGCAGCAGGCCTTCAGGAAGCCCGATGAAGCGAGCGTGCAGCGGCCTGTGGAAAGGTCACAGTACAGACCACAGACTTGTAGTGTTCTAGAGTCTACCGGATGACTTACTCCCCGCCCTGGGATGCAACTTTCTCCTCTGCAAAGGAGCACATGGGACCTGTGTACCATCAAGGCCCTTCCCAGCTGTAAAATGCTGTAAGTTCCTATCCACATCAGAACTGGGGTGTCAGCTGAACCCCTGGAAACTCTCCCCAACAAGAAGGCCTTCCTGGAAAGAGAAGGCACATCCATAAGGAGCCTCTCCTGTGAAGTCGGAACCTTCCTCCAACGCCCAGCTCACAGGCCAGCAAGGACCCATCCCTTCCAGCCCTGAGTACCGGCTCTCCTGCTCAAACACGTGCCCTCACATCTGGCCCCATGCTGCTTGCTTTTCGGCCCCGCTCCTGGGTAATACGGAGCAGACTGGCAAAATACTTCAAATACCGTCTTAAGAAGTGCACCGCCTTGTGGGCTGAGCGGCCTATTTTGAGCAAAATGTTTCAAACCTCCAGGCTCAGAGCTGCTCTAGGCACCAACGTTCAACGCAACTGAACAATCAGGAAGGCAGTAAAGGACTACGGCGCATCTGCTGAAGGCCAGGCCGTCCCTGGGCACGGGGACTGGACATGCCCACCGTCCAGGACTGTCTGCTGTGTGGGGGAGCCACCAGCCTGGCGTGAGAAGGGCCGTACGGAGGATGCACAAGGCTAGGGCTGGGGGAGGCCAGAAAAGGAAGCAACAGCCTGGCTCGGATGTCCAGGAACACTACCCAGAGGACGGAGCGTGGGAGCTGGGCCCCGGTGGCTGCATGCAGTCATGGCAGGTGTGCAGTGGCAACTGGCCCAGGAGTGGACGAGCACAAGCCAGCCGCAGGGAGTGTCAGGAGAGAAGCGACAGGAGGTTCAGAAGGGCTGGCTGATGGCCACAAGGTGCACTGGAGCTAGTCTGTAAGGGTCTGAATGCCACATCCAGGTAGTGGCTACAGGGAGCCACTGAAGTTTGCAAGCAGACGATAAAGGGCAGCGGGAAGGATGGGGTACAGAGAGGGGCAATTCAACGTCTGCTGCACATCAGGGGATCAGCACAGTGGAAAACAATGTAGCCGGAGCCAGGGCAGGGGATGGGGCGAGGGGATGTGGGCCCACAGTTCCCCCTTCTCCATTTTCTCAGGACCACTACCATTTAATCCTATGGCCCCACAAAGAAACACCTTGACTCAAAGTCACACGGCAACCAATAGCAAACCTCAAGGGAGAGCTCCCAACCCGGCCTTTCCAGATCTGGTTTCTGCTCCTGCTCTGAAAAAGCTCACAAGCCCCTGGCCCCAAACCTCCAACAGCTGATCAAACACCCAAGCACACTGTATACACTTGGAAGGGGAAGGCACAGGCTGTGAATAACTGACACACACATGCCCAGATTTCCCAGAGGCCCGCCTGAGTAACAGGACACATTTGGTTCATTTCCCGCAAAACCAGAATTTCCCAGGCATTAGGGGGAAATGCAACCCTCCCTGCATCCCCTGTAGCCCTCTCCATCCCCCTGCTCCAGAGACCCCGGCCATCCTTTCTAATTTCCCACTTTCTCCCTGAACTTGAGCAACCTACAAAAAGCCTCTCCAAGATCCCTCATGCCCCTGCACATCTTCATTGCGGCAGTTCATTCAGGCAGGGTGGTAGGCAGAAAGTCACTGAGGCCACCAAGGATGGCCAAACACCCTAAAGCCCAGCTCCAATCCCTGGCGCAATGCGCGCCTCCCACAGGTATCCCCACAGGCTAGACACTGCTTCTTTTGGTAGCAGAACGGATGAAAAGAAAAAACAGCAGGTGGTGCCTGAGAAGCCCTCAGAGGGAACAGAGGGAGGCTCAGCAAGGTGGGTAAGGTTCAAATCCTACTTCCACCACTGAGCCTACTTGAATAAGCCACCTTGCCTCTCCGGAAAATTTTTCCTCATCTATGAAATAGGTATAAAAATAAATTCCGTGTAAGGGTGTCATAATTCGGAACGCGATGGAGAGTGTTAAGCATTAGTGGAGAGTGAAAAGGAATTCAATATTTTTTATATATTTATTGATATATATAGATACATATCATAGCTATAGCTACAGCTATAGCTATAGATAGAGATATCGTTCGAAGGGGAGAAAATTCCTAAAGTGTGTATCAGGGAAAACCAGCCGAGTGCAACCCTGTGGAGCAGGGCCGGGAGTCCCGGGCTAGCGGGAGCGCACCCAGGCGCCGGGGCCGGAGCATCGGTGCGCGCAGGTGCGGCGGGCGCGCAGTGACAGCAGGTTGGCGGTGCAAGTTGGGCCGCGGGGGCTGCAAAGGGGCGGCGGACCCACCTGAAGACGCGCAGCAGCAGGCAGGCTATGAGGAAGGCGGAGAAGGCGCACGCCACGATCACGGCCGCCTTCAGGGTGGGCAGGTCGCGGAGCAGGCTGGAGATGCGGGTCACCAGGGCGTCACCGCTGCTGTTGGAGCTGCCGCCGCCGCCGCCCGCCGCCTCCCCGGAGCCCATCCCGGTGGCGTTCCCGGGCCCAGGGCCGGGCGGTGGCCGCGGCTGGCGCTCGGATCCGGACTGCGGCGGGGCGGCGGACTCGGCTCTGCTGGCGCGGGCGGCGGGCGCGGCCAGGAGCGCGAGCAGCACCAGCAGCGGCAGAAGCCGCGCGGCCGGCGGCGCGGCGCGCATGGTGCGGTCCGGCGGCCCGGGGTCGGGCTGGGCGAGCGCGACGGAGCCCTGGGTCCCGCACCGGCGACGAGGCCTTCACCGGCTACTCCCGCGGCGGAGCCAGGCGGCTGCGCGGTCCTTGGCAGGAAGCTGCGGCGCCCGGAAGAGTCCGAGCCGCCCGCCGCCGCCGCGGCAGCCGCCACCAACACGTTGCACGGAGTCATTCGACGGGCCGCAGCCCCACGTGGGCGGGGCAGGCCACCAGGCCCGGTGCGGGCTGCGCTGCTCTCCGGGCGGCCCCAGTTCCCTCGGGACCTGGCACCCCCTTGGAGAAGTAACAATAGCCAGGCGCTGTGCTGCACATTTCACATTTTCTCTATTTCATTTAATCCTGCAACCCCCTTAGGAGACAGGTATTTCTGTTACCCTCCTTTAATAGTTGATTCAAGACCCAGAGAGCCTGCTCATAGCAACCCAGGTTGTGTCAGACTGAGAATCGAAAGACCATGGCACCCGGGGCAAGCCTCCATTCTACAGATGCGGAAACTGAAGCCTCCAGAGTGAAATGGGCTGTCCGATGCCCTATGCAGTGCATATAGTTCAACATCTCCCCAGTTAACTTCTTTTTCTCTGAAAGAGTTTCTTATCTCATGGCTTCGATCTTTCAGACATTGTGCACCTCTGCTTACGGACTGGATTAGGATGTGCATTTCTGCATTCATACCTTTGCTGTGGAATAGTCTTCCTCCCAGGTTGAAGTTTCAGACCCCAGGGAGTAATTGGCTTGCTGCCTCTGGTTTGTAAGCTAAATGATACTTAAGTGGAGAAAGACAGTTATGGATGTTCTAGTGTGAGACCCAAAGTCGGGAACTGATGCAGGGCACAGAGGGCTTTCCTGGATCACTAGGAACTATACTGCAGGCCTCAGGTTCCACCTTTCAGCATGAGGATGGATCCTGGCAGGAAGCTCTCCAGTAACAGGTAAACACACATGACAAGTACTCAGTGACCTTAAACAGCTCACTCCTGGTCCTACTAAAAAGAGCAACAGATAAATAAAATATAGTACAGTGTAGTAGTTAGCTATTGCTTCCTAACAAATTATCCCCAAACTTCACAGCTTAAAACACACACATATATTATAGCAGAGTTTCTGTGTTTAGGAATCTGAGCATAGCTTAGCAGGGTCCTCTGCTTCAGGGTCTCTCACAAAGGTGTCAGCTGGGGCTGGGGTCTCATCTGATGGCTCAACTGGGGAAGGATCTGCTTCCAACTTCAATCACTGGTTGTTGGCCAGATTCAGCTGTTCATGGGCTATAGAACTGAAAGCCTCAGTTCCCCACTGGCTGTTGGCCAGAGGCTGCCCACCGTTCCTTACCATGTGGGCCTTTCCAACATGGCAGCTTGCCTCACCGAAATGTGCAAGTCTAGAAGACAATAGAAAGACCCTGTTAGCAAGACAGAAGTCACTGTCTTAGGAAACCTGACCACAGAAGTGACATCCCAACACCTTTGCTATATTCTGTTGGTTAGAAGCAAGTTACAGATCTTATCACAAGGGAAGGGAAGTGTACAAGGGTGTGAATATCAGGAAGCAGGGATTATTGGGGCATCTAAAGAGCTGCCTGCCACTTATAATGTGACACATGTTGATTTAGTGGGATGAACAATAATCAGGTTATCAGAAGTCATCGCCCAGGAGGTACTATTTGAAATGCACGTTGAATAGTCCAGCATGCCCCAGTGGTGAGAAATTTAGACAGATCACATGCTTTAGGTCTCTTCCAACTCTAAAATACCACTTTATGGTATGTCAAAAATGTGTTGGTAGAGAGCCAGCATTTTATCATATCATCATGATAGAATTTAGAAAAGAAATTTCTTAAAGAACCACTGGCGACGTCCATGATTTTGCAGCACTGACCTCTAAGGCATAAACCTCAGACATCACAGGCTTATTTTTTTTTTTTTTTTTTTTGGTACGCGGGCCTCTCACTGTTGTGGCCTCTCCCGTTGCGGAGCACAGGCTCCAGGCGCGCAGGCTCAGCGGCCATGGCTCACGGGCACAGCCGCTCCACAGCATATGGGATCTTCCCGGACTGGGGCACGAACCCGTGTCCCCTGCATCGGCAGGCGGACTCTCAACCACTGCGCCACCAGGGAAGCCCACAGGCTTATATTTTTATCCTTATCAAAAATTCCTGCATGGTAGAGTAAAGAAGGCCTGGGCCTTGGAGCCTCTAGCCAGGATGAGAGGTCTGACCGCTGAGTGGCCTTGGCCAAAGACTTAACCACAGAATTCAAATCTTTAATGTCTAAAGTGAGGATAATAATACTTAGCTCAGGAAGGTCGCTGGAAGCATGCCTAAGAAGGGAGAAAACATTAGTGCCCTTATCCTTCTTTTGCCACAATTCATGGACTGGAGTAGACTTGCTTGGTTGTTTAAAATTGACTTAACACCAAGAATGTACATAAATGTTAGATTATTTTAGTAAAGTGAAACTGTAGAATCTTTCCTTCTTCCTGATTATTTGCTGTGCAAACCATCACAACAAAGAACTTACTTATAAATTGCCCTAAATTAGAGTTCCTTAAACGTTTTGAATCAACCAACCATAAACAATGACATTTTAACATGGAACACTGCTGACAGGCAACAGAAACCAACTGGGGCTGATTTCAGGAAAAGGGAGTTTATCGAAGCATGTTGGGTTGCTTCTAGAATCAACCATAAGCTAAAGCAGAAGTTCTAAAAGTGTGGTCTGGGGACTCCTGGGGTCCCTGAGACCCTTCCAGGGAACCTGCAAAGCCAAAACTAATTCCATAATAGCATTAAGATGTTATTTGTCTTTTTCACTGATGGTGCAAAAGAAATCGTGCTGAAAACTGATGGTGCCTTAGCATGAATCAAGACAAACTATACTCATAGGCATTGTATTCTTCATGACCATGCGCAACAGAAAAAAAAATAAAAAGAGCCAGTTTCACTTTATAGTGTCTTCGACAGAGCCATGAAATGATTAAATCTTGACCCTTGAGAACAGAACATTTTACTGTTAGATGTGGTAAAATAAGAAGTATGCATAAGTCTCATCTGCTGCACTCTGAGCCATGATGAGTGTCTCAAGAAAAAAACACGTGCGATTCTTAAAGTTGCAAACTGGACTAGCCACTTTTTTCATGGAACACCATAGTTAATCAAAAGAGTGCCTGCCAAACTTCAGACCTGGTCTTTGGCAGGCATTTTCTCAAAAATGCACAAGAATGAGCCGGTCACTTTAAGGATGGCAACTGACAGTATGGTAGCCAATGATAAAATTCAAACCTTCAGACTAAAATCTGAATTTTTAGAAAATTTATCCATTAGGAGGCTTTCTGCTGTGAGCTGGACGCTTCCCAATACTTCAAGACTTCTCTGATGAGCTTGGTGGTGATACTAAAAAGTGTGGCGTTTTTGATATTATATAATGGAATATGTCAAATTTTGAAAGATCTGCTTAAATCAGCAAGCCAATTTTTCTGCATGGCCAATGTTACAAAATCATGCTTGGGTAAAAGGTCCATTCAAAGTGCAAGGTAGACCAATGGATTTTGATGAAGTGGAGTATAAAAGTTCATTGGGGCTTCCCTGGTGGCACAGTGGTTGGGAGTCCTCCTGCTGATGCAGGGGACGCGGGTTCGTGCCCCGGTCCGGGAAGATCCCACATGCCGCGGAGCGGCTGGGCCCGTGAGCCATGGCCGCTGAGCCTGTGCTTCCGGAGCCTGTGCTCCGCAACGGGAGGGGCCACAACAGTGAGAGGCCCGCTTACCGCAAAAAAAAAAAAAAAAGTTAATTGATATGGTTCCAGATTTCACAGTGTAATCTTTAAGAAACTACTGCTCGCAAATTTTGGTGTGAAATTAAAGAAGTATATCCACACTATCTGAAAAGGCTATTAAAATTCTTCTTTTTCCAACTACATATCTAGGTGAGGCTGGATTTTCTTCATATTTTTCAGCCCAAACAACAAATCGCAACAGAGTGAATGCAAAAGTGTATATGAGAATCCAGCTATTTTCTTTTTTTTTGATAGAAATTTATTTTATTATTAAAATATAGTTGATTTACAATGTTGTGTTCGTTTCAGGTGTACTGCACAGTGATTCCGGTTTTTTGCAGATTATATTCCATTATAGTTTATTACAAGATATTGGGTATAATTACCGGTGCTATACAGTAAATCCTTGTTGCTTATCTATTTTATGTATAGTAAATAGTTTGTATCTGTTAATCCCATATTCATAATTTGTCCTTGCCCCCTTCCCTTTCCCCTGTGGTAAACATAAGCTTGTTTTCAATATCTGTGAATCCATTTATGTTTTGAATATGGATTCATTTGTATTAGTTTTTCCAGCTATTTTCCATTAAATCAGACCATAAAGAGGTTTACCAAAAAATGTTGAAACAATGCCACTCTTCTATTTTTTTAGAAAATATAGTTATTTTCATAACAGTGTATCGATGTTAAAATATTAATGTATTTATTACCCTGTTTCTAATTGAATTAATATTTTAAGGTGTTTTCATTTTAAATCTCTAATGCAGTAAAGATCAGTAGGTATAACCCACGTAACAAAACCTCTTTGAGGTCCTTCATTTTTCTTAAGACTGGAAATCAAAAAGAGACCAAAAGTTCCTGAGACCAAAAGATTGTTTGAGAGATGATGAGCTTAGATAATCAGGCTTGGGTGGAAAAAAGAAGCAAATCAATTAGAATATTTTCTGCTATGAGAAACAGAAAAACCCAACTTGAACTGAATTAAACAAAAAGGAAATCTCTTCTCATATAAAGGAAGACCCAGGTGGTTGATTCAGCAGTTACATGATGTCTAGGACCCTGGATTTTTCCATCTTTCTGCTCTGTTGCCCACAGCACTGGCTTCAACCTTAGGACGGTTGCAGTGATTGCTGGTCACAAGAACACTGCAGTGACAACTGGGGTAACCTGCCTTCTAGTTCATACACATCAAGTGAGAAGGAAAAACCCTTCTTCCAATCGTGGAATAGAAACCCTCCTCTTGGACGTCCCTGGTGGCGCAATAGTTAAGAATCCTCCTACCAATGCAGGGGACCCGGATTCGATCCCTGGTCTGGGAAGATCCCCCATGCTGCAGAGCAACTAAGCCCGTGCGCCACAACTACTGACTGAGCCTGTGCTCTAGAGCTCATGAGCCACAACTACTGAAGCCCACACGCCTAGAGCCCATGCTCCACAAGAGAAGGCACTGCAATGAGAGGCCCGCACACAGCAACGAAGAGTAGCCCACTCGCCGCAAGGAGAGGGAAGGTTCTGTTAGAGAGGAGGAAGAGAAGATACGGATGCTACATAGTCTTCCCCTCCCATTCCAACAGGCAAGAAACAGGGAACTGGGCTTCCCTGGTGGCGCAGTGGTTGAGAGTCCGCCTGCCGATGCAGGGGACACGGGTTCGTGCCCCGGTCCGGGAAGATCCCACATGCCGCGGAGCGGTTGCGTCCGTGAGGCATGGCCGCTGAGCCTTCGCGTCCGGAGCCTGTGCTCCGCAACGGGAGAGGCCACAACAGTGAGAGGCCCGCGTACCGCAAAAAAAGGAAGGGAGGGAGGGAGGGAGGAAGGAAGGAAGGAAAGAA